>NW_007730068.1:0-891 GCF_000696425.1 Galeopterus variegatus
ACTGGTTAACCATTTGAACAAAAGACAGATCTTCAAAATATTCTACCAATCAAAATAAATTCTGGAAATTAATAAACATTTAAACGTAAGAAAGAATTCATAGAAGTACTGAAGAAAACATAATCTTAAATTAAAAGAGAAGGACCTTTTAAACATGGCCCCAAAGGTAGAAACCAAAAGGAATCATTTGCAGTTTTGATTACATAAAAATTAAAAAATTCTATACAGCCAAAGCTACCACAGGTTCAGTTTGAGATGGCAGGCTAGATGCCTTTCATCTTTTGAGAACCCACTTTAAAAAGACAAAGGTACAAGGAGGAAAACATGTAACAGAGAACAGAAAGGCCGGAAGACAGAAAACAGATGAGAGCTGGCTGGGAGATGAACCAGACTGAAAGAGCTGCAGTGGAGATGAAAGCCTGTCCTATGTAGACTACAGAAGAGAGAGAAGCTTCTGGAAAAGCATTGGGTTCAGAGTCTACAGGTATAGATTGGAGGAGAGAGGCAGAAAGGGTAAAGATGTTAATATTCTCATTTTGTAAAGTAGGGAGTCAAGAGATGTTACTGAATGATAATGGAATAAATAAATAGAGAATTAGGTCTATTATTTCAAGTCATAAAGGTAAATGAGAAGAATTATTTAAAATCTCAGATATTTAGCAGGATGAGAAGTGAACAGGAAAGGGTAGGTCAAATCTGAATCTCTTCTATCAAGAAGTATGTAGAGGGGCCGGCCCGGTGGCGCACTGCGCTAGTGCGCCGCTTGAGAAGTGCGGCGGCGCTCCCGCCGAGGGTTCGGATCCCACATACAGACCGGTTCCCGCTCACTGTCTGAGCGAGGCGCGGGAGCAACACTGAGGGTTGCGATCCCGTTGCCAGTCCCGGTCCGGT
>NW_007730068.1:1787-4246 GCF_000696425.1 Galeopterus variegatus
AATAAGCACCAGCACAAAATAGCCGAAGGCCCCATCTTCCACTCCAGCACCAAGCCCCTCCCCTCTTCCCTTTACAAGAAGCCTTCTGACTTAGAAACAACTTTCCGGCTTCTGCATCGGGGCAGTTCTCCCAGTTACATCAACCTAATAGTCCCTCCCCCGGTACATTTCACACCCAAAAGCTAATATAAACCCTAGCAAACCCACTGTTGTTGCTGTCCACCATTTTCAGAATTGTAACACAGCAAGGCTGCTGGCTCAAAGACAGACAAGTTAATGACTGATATGAAAAGATACTGGGAAATTGTTGTAAGAAGAGAATGTTTGTTAAAATCAAGCTTTTGTTAGTGGATCAACTTAATTGCACTATAGAATGTCACCTTGCTTGTCTTACTGAATGTTACCAGCTTCTATTGTTAAACTTGCTAACCTATACTTAGCAAAAACCTCTCCTGTAACTTCCTGGTCTGGAGAATAAATGTGGGAAGAGAACCCCAATTTGGGGTTAATTTCCCAAATGGAAGGAATGCCTCTCTCTTGAGGCTTCCAGGGGATTAACCCCTTTTTGGGGCTTCTCACTGCTCAGAAGAAATGGGCTTTGAATAATGTTTGGCGGCTCTGTCACCTAGGGGAAAATGGGTGACAAATCTGTGGGAGGCAAAGCAACATTCTTATTTTATTCTTTTTTTGTATTTTCTACCAAAATTAATTTTTGTATTAGTTTTTAAAAAAGCTTTTGGAGAGGCATTCTTGATTCAGGATGGATAACATTCTGGGATGGTACACATATGAACAGCCCCAATGAAAGTGCAACTGGTCCCCTTTAAAGAAAGTTCTGGAGCCCACTTCACAATCCCAGGTACTCAAAACAATATAAATGCAACAACTATCAAAAAGTGAGGAAAGGGCAAATTATCACACCAGAGACTCAAGTCAACATACAAGGCAACATAGTTAAAGACAGCCAATATAGAGCCCACTTACTGGATAGTAAACCCCAGCAGCTACCTGCAGGAGCCATAAATGGAGAAGCTAGTGATGGCCACAGTGACAGAAAGCAAAGTGTGCTCTTTCCTAGGGGTCCCTGTTAGCAATAGCCATTTCCAAAGGCCTGACGATGGCAGACAGTAGCATCTGGAGGCAGTATCACATCCTGGTTGCAAATGCATTTCACTAAACCCAGGACTACTCCAAAGGGAGGAAGACTTTCAATTGAACACAAAAAACAATCGCTCTTACATCCCCTTCCTTCTCTTTCCCCTCTCCCCCAAGAATAGAACTGCAGATGGTGCAGACTCAAGGACAATTCTCTCTCATGCTTCAGTGTTCCTTTCTACTTCCATTCCTCAGAACATGAGAAATGGAAGAGAGAGGAAGGAACATCTTGAAGAACTTAAAGCCTAGTTTGAAAGTACAGATCCACACAATGGAAGCAAGCAAGCTCTGAAGTCACAAAAAACAGGGTTTGAATCTTGGCTCTACTAAATGGTTTTGTGTCTTTGGCGAGAGATTTAACTTTTCTGAATCTCAGTTTCCTCATCTGTAAATTTGAGACAATGAGACTGGTACCAGCAAGGTGGCAGAATAGGACTGTCTGGTGTACACCCACTCCCCCACCCCCCACAGAAACATCAATGTTAACAACTATAAATGTACGACAACATCTTCATGAGAGTTAAGGAAACAGGTGAGAGATTGCAGAACCTGGGTGTAGCACAGAAATAAGTAAAGACACATTGAAGAAGGTAGAAAGAACAATTTTTACATCACCTGCATCTGTACCACCCCCAACCCCAGGCAGCCCAGCATGGAGAAAGATACCCTCCACCTGTGGGAAGGAGAGGAAAGTGAGCAACAGAATTTGACCAGATCCCAAATCAGTCCTACCCCAGTGAACCCAGCTGCAGAAGAGCCCCCAGAGCCCTTGTCATCTTGCTAGTACCTGTGGACCCAGCCTCCAGGCTGCAAATACAGGTTCCAAGGTGGTATCTGCAGACTGAGCCTCCAAGCCTGTCCTAGCACCTAGTGAGATCCTGCAGCCCCAGGCTCCAGGTTTGCCTGGCGGTCTCCAGGCCCACCACACTGCCAGGCCAACCCTAGCTGTCCCAGCCTCCAGACTGGCCCCTGCAGGTCAAAATGGTAGCTTTTATTAGGAAACATCAGGCAGTACTACAAACCAGATTGCATGGTCAAACAAATGCTGTCAATGGCCAGAAAAAGAAGAAATCATTTTAAGCTAAATGAGCAGATAAGTCTTCCTAAAGGAGATACAATTTGAACTACACAAGGATCAAAGAGACAAAAAAGAGTGAAGAGGGTAATCCAAGAAAGGGCTTCAACATGACTAAAGTTAGGAAGACAGATCTGCCCCCCCAAACAGTGATTTCTCAGCTCTCTAGCCACTGCAGACCTACACCAGGAATCAATGTCACAGGTTCTCCTCCCTCTAGTGTCCTCCA
>NW_007730068.1:4770-7996 GCF_000696425.1 Galeopterus variegatus
TTTGAACTACACAAGGATCAAAGAGACAAAAAAGAGTGAAGAGGGTAATCCAAGAAAGGGCTACAACATGACTAAAGTTAGAGATCTGCCCCCCAACCAGTGATTTCTCAGCTCTGTGGCCACTGCAGACCTACACCAGGAATCAATGTCACAGGTTCTCCTCCCTCTAGTGTCCTCCAAGCTTAAGAAGTCGTCAGTGGCGGTGATTTCTGTTTTCTATAATGTCTGGTGTAGAGCTGCATTTCTCTTCCAGAAAATTTTCATTCACCCTGGATATCTGAGCAGCCTTCTTTAGGACCATGCCATATGCCAGACACTGGGGATGAACCAAAAAAAGCACATTAAGTACTGTTTGCTTCTCAATTTTCAGAAATACAGAAGCGTTACCCTTTAGCAAAATAAAAACAATTTATATAATATATCAAGATTGTTATGATATAGCAATAATCATCATCAGAAAGAAAAAAATCAAAGAATATTATGAACTTTCTAGACCAACACCAGACTTAGGCAAAAACAGACTTTTTAATAAACAATTCATAAAGATAGGATCTGCTGTGTTTTCCTTTGGAAAGATTTTTCTCTCTTCAGAAGTATAAGACCCAGGCATCCATTTACAATAAGACTCACTTTTCTCAAAACTTCAAAATCTACTAAAAAACATAGAGGTCTGAAAGTTCCCTACCTTCCTATTAAGAAAAGCCTGCAATAAGGCATCCTACTGGGAGAGGATGACAAGATGTTTGTGAGATTATGGACAACCTGAAGCATTACTGAGGTACCCCAAGCTAATTAACATGAAAGGCTGTAGGGCACAATCAGCAATTACCAGAAAAAGGGTGCTTTTTCTAAGATGTCCTCTCTGATACCACCTGTTGGTCATCTGCTCTAAATGGGAATTGGCATTTTCATTCATGTTAATACAAAGTCCAACTGAATCCTATACACTGAAAATGAGTTACTGGTTTGGCTCAATCTACTAGAATATAACCCAATTCTCTTTGCTCAAAATAGATTATATTCTAGCCATAAAAATAGCTGTGAACTCTTTCAAAGGACTGAAATTTTTTTCTTTATCTTGACTCCATAAGGCAGCAAGTTGCAATAGGAACAGCATGTACTTTAAAATGTATCATATTTTGTTCTATATTAACATCTGGATCTTCTATTTCCTACCTGTGTGACTTTGGTCAAGTTTGTAATCGGTTAATTAATTGAATTAATTAGTAACTCCACCTTATATTGAAAAGGATATGAGGTAGTTTACCTAAGAACATAGTAAAAATATAATTTTTAAAATACCAGGCTAAAAAGGAAAATGAAGGCAGAAAATCAGAACAAAAAAGAAATGCAAAGTTCGTTCTAAAAGGTCCTATATAATTACTCAAAGTAGGTATAACATGTTGGCTGTAAAATTCAAATGTTAAAAGCAAAGTCAAAAACAGTAATTTATGGGCCAGCCCGGTGGCGCACTGCTACAGTGCACCGCTTGGGAGCGCAGATCCCACATACAGACCGGTTCCCGCTCACTGGCTGGGCGGGGTGCGGACACAACACCGAGGGTTGCGATTCCGTTGCCGGTCCTGGTCCGGTATGGGCACGACACTGAGGGTTGCGATCCGTTGCCGGACATGAAAAAAGACAAAAAGGGAAAAAAAAACAGTAATTTACAAAATCATTAGACAACATACTTTATCTGAACAAGTTTATTTGTTTTGGATAATAACCCACAAATTTTGAAAATTTACTGTAAGAATTAAATACCTCTAGGAAAACACCTGGTGTAATCCATAGCACACACAGTGGCTATTCCATAAATGTTCTTTCTTTCCTTTCTCTAAAGCTTTTCTGTGCTAAATCTATTCTAAGCTGAGGTTCAAAAGCGGTATTTCAGAAATGATACTCTCATCTTTTTCTCATTCAGAATATTTCTTTTGTCTCACTGAAATAAAAAGCAACACATAACACATACTACAACATACAATTTCAGGATTATAGGATCTTTGTACTTAAAAAAAAAAAGCTGTATCCTGCAAAATATATTTGGTGCAGCATTCTGTATGAGAACACATTCACCTCCTACTCCTTAGTATACCCTAAAGACCAGAGAGGCTTAAATTTAAAAAAGATGAATAAAACTGCTCTTGGCAAGCTGTGGAGAACGTGGGTTATTCAAATAACTAGAATAACATGGTCTTGAACATGGAATCCTAAAATAATATGTAGGAGGTCGTCAGCTAATGTGCTAATTAGGCTTCCCCAGAATAAAATGATGTATCAAGTGAATTTTTTTCTTTCTTTTTGAAGAATAGAATTCTATAGGTTTTGGAAAACAGTATCCAAGAACAAAGAGGTCTTAGAACATGGGAGTACATATGACATATACAGATAACTGAAAACAGTTCTGAACAGATTAATCTGAGTGGTGTTCTTCCTGCCTTAAACAATCAAGGGGAAATGTGGCTCTCTGTAACAGAAAGACCTGACATTTCTTTCTTGGTGTAAAATCATCATGCTGTAAAAGGTGACTGACTGAACAGAATGCAATTAGATTAATTCCAAAGGGCTGCTACAGAAGTTAGATATATAATTGGTTAGCTAAATGGATTCTTCCACGCACAAATAGAATTTTAATAATTTCTTTAGCTTTATAAAAATCTCTTATCTAAAATGGTTAAGGAATGGGTTTTTTGGGTTATGAACATTTGCGACAACTGAGACTTACCCACTCTATACATAGATTGCCAATTTTCTAAGAATTAGAAACCAATAATGCACTAAAACTAATCCAGATAAATTTTAACTTGTGTTGATTCAGAAGGAACACAGTGAATCTTTTAGTGCATTAGGGTCACTTATAATATTTCATTATCATTATGGAACTGTGGTTCTCATTTAACCTAATCTTCCAGCAAGTGGCTCACTGCAGATTCTGATTTGTTCCACCCTGCTCTCAATCCTATTACCACCACCACTCAAAACAGAAGACAACCAGACTTAAAAATCCTCGAGAAACTTTTTTTCTGGGGGGATTAAAGTTAACTTGGATAGAAAACAGATGAAACATGTTTTAATTTCCTCTCTCCTGGGTAAGGATTGTGCCTACATGGTGGGTGATCATATGTAGGACTCTCATGGTAAGCCTGGGTCCCCCTGGGCAGGGCAGTGCAGTGGGGAGGATAGAAGACTACAGTGGTGACGACCACAATAATGATGATGATTATGA
>NW_007730068.1:8785-24330 GCF_000696425.1 Galeopterus variegatus
GTGCAGTGGGGAGGATAGAAGACTACAGTGGTGACGACCACAATAATGATGATGATTATGATAGGAATATCACTACCACTACCACCATCATAATCATCTATTTTAGCAAGTGGTCCCTGTGTTCCAGGCACTGTTCTAAAAACTTTACATATACCAACAATCCACTGTGAGAGGCACTATTAATATCCCTAATGTTAAGACACAGAGGTTAAATAACTTGCCCAAGGTTATAAAGCAAGTTAAAGCAGCAGATCTGAGATTTGAACTTAAGCATCTGGCTCTAGCCTCAACTCACTACCTCTGTCATACGGTTTATCGCCCAGTCCCCTAAATGTTGAGCCTTTCCCCTCTGAATTACCCTACTCGTTAAATGTAACTGTCTTCTCTATGTCAGTAGCACATGGTATCTAGCACATAATGCTCAAAGATTTACTGTATACAAAAATTTGATTAGGAAAGAATTCATACACATATGCTCTTTGCCCTTACATAACAGCTTATCTTGAAGTGTGCTCCAGAGAACAGGAACACTTGTTTTTCTCTCTACCTAGAAGGTTCTACACTCCAAGATTTCTGAAAGGCCAGTTCACTTGCATGAGGCAGATTCCAGCTTGAATAGCACCTTTTTGAGAGGCCTTTCCCAGAGAACAGGAACACTTGTTTTTCTCTCTACCTAGAAGGTTCTACACTCCAAGATTTCTGCAAGGCCAGTTCACTTGCATGAGGCAGATTCCAGCTTGAATAGCACCTTTTTGAGAGGCCTTTTATGACCACCTGATTTAAAATAGCTCTCACTGTTCACCCACAATACCCACAGTGATTTATTACGTTCAAAGTATTCATCATTATCTGAAGTCATTTCAATCTTTTTTGCCTGTCTCTTTCAACCTCCCCAACCCCTCCCTGAGGCAGCCTATTTCAGTGCCTGTGGCACACAGCAAGTTCCCAAACATTTACTGAAATAACAAATGAACTGACATCAAAAGGGTATCAACCTAAAGATTTTGTTTTCATATAAGTTTGTGAAACTGTGGGTTACAGAAAATTAAATAAATTTCTTTAAGATTTTTCAGGCTTATGAATCTTTAAGAGCCAGGTATAATAAACAGCGTTTGCCAAATATCTGGTCATAAAACTTATCTGGTCATGGGAATTTTTTGTATTTTTAATGGATCTCCTCACATGAAGACACTCTGGGAAGGGCCACATAGAGATGTATTACCTACAAGAAAGACTGTGGACACTGCTTTAAGAAGTATTCCTTTCCCTAATCTTTTCTTCACTAAAGAAACAGGTTCAGTAAGATTGGGTAAAGCCAGCTGCATCGCCCTCACAGGGCTGCCATGAGGATTAAATGTAGAGTGAAGCACGGTATACATGATATATTTCCTGGCCTCCCCACCGCTTATGGTAGCCCTGTGAGAGTGGCACAATCTCCATTTCACAGATCAGGAGAGTGAGGTTCTGAACGATGAAGTAATGTTCCCTAATTCACCCAGGTACTAAGAGGGTAGTAGCTCAGGACTCAAACGCAGAATTTGGCTCCAATGCCCATCCTCCTCCCACTACTGCACACTCCACCTCTTCTTACCCACAACTTCTTTCCAACCAGAGCCTGGACATCCCTGGGTCTGGCTTTAGGATAATGCTGAGTGAGGTGTGACTAATCAAGTTAAAGCAGGAGTAGAGGATAGCACATCTCCTCCCTTATAAGTGCTTACATTGTGGCTTGTACAATTCTCAGATAAAAATAAAATAACTGAGGTAAGTTTTCCTTAATATTCAACAACAGTACATACTATAGAATGTAAGCATCAAAATAAAATAGGAACATCTCCAATTACTAGTAGTACAACCATTTTCCAGCCCTTTACTGTGTAAAATTTGAGAAAGAAAAGAAACGTCCTTTTGCTACTGCTCAATTATTAAGTTGATTAAGAAATGAATTACTTGCATCATAAAAGTCTGGTCCAGGGTTTATCAAATTCATCCCTATCCTTTCTTTTCCCTCATGTACACGAAATTTCTTTACTTTTTGTTTAAGAGGACATGTTATAATAGGCTCTGTATACTACCATCTTAATGCAATATAAATTTATAGTTTAAAAAACTTAGGTTACAAAAATCCTGCAGAGCAGCACTATTTTGATTAAGAAAAATATAACTTCAGTGTTGAGTCTGAAACTCTGGGATTACTTTCCAGAACTTGCATAGAGAAGGCGATGGAATTAGATCTCTACTACCTGCATCTTGACAACCCCCAATAATATAGTTCCTTCTTTTTCCCTGCAACAACAACAACAAAAAAGATCTAAAAATTTCACCTTCTCTGAAACACATGTACCTTTCAAATGTACCTCTGGATGTCTGGGCAAAGAACCCAACTTTCATGTGCATAAACCTGCTATTTAAACAACAGGAAAAATGAAGATGACATTCAAGAAGCAAAGCAAAATCTAAGGATGGAAGTGGCTCTGAAGTTAGACCATTATTACACTATTGCACCATAATCACCAAACTAATTTGTTTTCATGACAATGTAAAAACAATCTTCATATTACCAAAATCTTCGTATTATAAAATTCCACTTTCTTTTTAGAAGGTATATGGAACACATAAAATACTTTCATTTTAAACAACTTAAATACATTCCAACTTAAGACTCCCTTCACTATCAAAATATGAACTAGAAAACTAATGTAATTTGGCATTGTCTAATAGTTAGATTTTTTTTTCTATTAATAAGGGAATTACCAAATAACTCTAGGTATCTCATCCATATCTGAAAGCAAGTAAAGTAAGCAGTTAGGGTTATTAGTCATGTCCATATTAACTTGAAAGCAACTGTTCTTGTGATTGTATAACATCAATAAGAGACATATCTTAGTTTTAGGGTTTAAATTAAAATGTCAGTAGAATACACATAGCGATGTTCACTTTCTTCTTCCTCATTATTAAATCCCACATGACATTTTTGAAAGCGTCTTTGGATTCTATGCCAGATGTAGTATCTTCACTAAGAAACTACACACCTGAGTAAACCAAGCATAAGTTCCTTAACCTATCTCATCTAAGTCATTATCTTATTTGAATAACTGTCTAAGAGAAACAACACTCATTGTAAGCATGAAATGGAACAGAAGTTCCTGATGCTAATTACACATTGTCCAAAGAGATTAGCTAGGGGGAGGACAACTCTGCTCCTTACACTGAAAAATTATTTATCTTTAGGATCTAGTGTTCCTAGAGAAGAAAATATGTCTCTGGGTTACAAGCAGATATTGAAGGCAACCGGAAGTAGAGGGGGATTTTACGCCACCTTTGATACTTTGCAGAATGACCTTAAGACTCTGGAAAATTATACGGTCAAATTTACTCCAAAGAAGACGGAGAACCAACTCGAGCATTTAAACATCTTCTGGATGGAAAGGCATTAGATTCAGAGAACTGTTCCAAAAATAAAACATACTTCAAAGTTAGCCTAGAACTAGAGCTAGTCACTGAGATCCCCTTCAATCTTGAGAAGATTGTGCTGCTGATTTTATAGATCATGTCATACCTTTGAAGAAATAACTAAATTTAGTAACAAGGGAAGTAGTCACAAATACTTAGAGAAGATGAAGTGAAAACAATAAAAGAACCATGACAGACTGTTTTAAGGCCACTTCCTCAAGCCCAACACTCAATATTAATTCCAAATCTTGAAGGGAGACTTTGCATTTTGGTCTTGAAATTAAAGGAAATAAATGGCTTTATAAATACTATGTGTGTGAAACCAAATCTTATGAACAAATGGAGTTATTATTAAACCAGCACTAAAAATTAATATCTACCATTTACGTACTGATTCTAGGTAGAAATTTAGCTAAGGAAATATAAGCCAGAGTTTTCAGGTTTACAAAACTCTTCAATGATTTCTTTAATAGCAACAAAAGTAGAGAGAACATTTTCAAGATTCAGTATGAATGCTCCTAGGGCTGAAAACCAGATTAAATTTCCTTCCTATAAGGTAAAATCTTAATCAAGAACTCACTTGAAGTTACCTCCAAAACAAGTGCTTAGATTCAAAATTGATATTAGTTTCACCTTATCATCAGTAAACATCATCTCTCCCTTATTTGTGAACATAATGAGTTCCAAAATTTACATTCAAAGCCATAGGATATTACTGCAAATGTGGAAGTGTTGGCAAAAAAAGTTCCCAACAGCTTTCCAAACATTTTTTAAAGTTGCAATATGGTATATACTAGCCCTCAGGCAGTAAGACAGACTTTCCAAGTTGATGAGTAAATTGCCTACCTTAAGTTTAAATTGCCCCTTTAAACAACCAAAGGCATGTACGTGGTATATACTAGCCCTCAGGCAGTAAGACAGACTTTCCAAGTTGATGAGTAAATTGCCTACTTTAAGTTTAAATTGCCCCTTTAAACAACCAAAGGCATGTACAAAATATGCCTTTTTATAAATACTGTATATTAATGTTATATTAGATCTGACAATGAAAACTCCAATTAGTTTACATCATTAGTCTCCTTAACCTCCTATTATCTCTTAATGCTTTTAATTCTCTGTACTCCAAGAGAACACAGTGTAATAAATAATAGTCATGAAGCAATTAGTTGAACCACTAAAGAAATATTTAATTGGTTCCTAGACTATCAAAAGGACCTTAAATCCATTTATAAATAGGAAAGTTGAAAACTAAAGTCTAATTGCTTTCACTATCTATAACTACATGGCATATTAACAAAATTTTTTTAAAAATTCAAAGTAAATAAAGCAGTAAGTTATTAGTGTTGTCAACAACTGAATACATTTAGCTTCTTTTTTAAAAACTTAATAATCTATAGTTTTTTGGTACAATCATCTGTTTTATAAGCCACTCAGATACCTCCCTACTAAAGTGATAGATTTACTTCAAACTNTATCTATAACTACATGGCATATTAACAAAATTTTTTTAAAAATTCAAAGTAAATAAAGCAGTAAATTATTAGTGTTGTCAACAACTGAATACATTTAGCCTCTTTTTTAAAAACTTAATAATCTATAGTTTTTTGGTACAATCATCTGTTTTATAAGCCACTCAGATACCTCCCTACTAAAGTGATAGATTTACTTCAAACTGATTAAATTCATGTTCTTTAGAAAGGTTGTTAAAAATGATGCTTTTCCTTAACTTGAAAAAAAAAATAAAATTTTGAGATTTTGGTTAAAGCAAGTGCACTACTCATTAACTATATTAACTAAAGGTTAACGATTTGGGAGGTTAGTAATTTCCCTTTTCTTTCTTGTTGCCTTCTGAGCAGATTCCTTTTCCTTCCCTATGACTTTGCCTTGTACATGACTCTGATCCTTAAGGAGCTGACCCTAGTTGTTGTGTCTACAGATCAATGCTGCCCCATTGCTAGTGGACAATGCCACATGACTCAAAAATCCCAGGATGAAGAATATGATTAATCTAGCTTGGATATTCCCTTTCCAATCAACTGGTTCCATTGGACAGGTTTGTCCCTTCCAAACCACAAATAGGGACAGAGAACTGAGAATGGGATGTAGATGAAACAGGCATCTGTTTTACACTGAATTCAAATGTTGCACAGAGGATAAGATTAACCACTGGACACAAACAGGAATACTGTGGGAGAAAGGCTCAGGCAGGTGCATTTTGATTCTTTTTCTAAAATAAACCCTTGACCTTGGTATAACAACATCAAGCTCTAACCATCTGAGCTAACCAGCCAGCCCCTTAATTCTATAGCCTTTCAAGGCAATGACGACAATTCAACTGTACATATAAATGTGACATCACATGCCCCCTTCTCATGGTACAGCAGCGGGAACATCTTCCATGTTTGATGATTCCGATACCTCTCAAGAAGGGAGAGGTAGGGAGGCCCCACATACAGAAACTAGAAATTGTCTTGAGGGCAACTAATATAAAAACAGGGATGAGATGCTTCAATTTGAAGATAGAGTAAAAAATAATAGAACTTTTTGCTTATAAAGCTGAATATATCAGCAAGAATATGGCTGAAGTACAGAAAATCATAATGGACAAGGGGAGAGTATGGATCAAATTCAAAATTCTGAAACAAGGAGAATTCCTTGAAGCCAAAACAAGGAAGTTTTTAGTGCAAATGGGTTACACTTCTTTAGACAACAACAGGCAAAATACATGGCACATGTCATCTTAATTTCTTCTCTTTTCCCCTTAACTTTGTAGTTCCTACTTGCTGCCCTCCCTCACAACACACACTGATACATACTTCTCCCTCAGCCTGGCAAAGTCCTACTTTGGAAAATGACCTCAAAAGTTAATTCTCCTCCACAGACCGGCCCTTTTTCACTTTGCAGGTATAATTCATTCTATTTTAATACTTAATATGTAATATTAGTGTCTTCACATTCACTGTAACACAAACTCGGTTGTGACTTCCCTGAGGACAGAAACTGGTTCTTAGTCATCTTTGTATCCTCCAGGTCCAACACAACACAATACACCAAAAAAAAAAAAAAAACCCACTAAATAGTTTTTCAATGAGTCACAGACACTAAAAACAAATTCAAGAAAGGCTCACAAAAATTTATAATAGTTTTGTAATAGATTTCTAAAGAAAAGAAACTCCAGGCTACATCCTTAACCTATTAGGATGAAAAATGGAAGGCATGTTTTCTCACATAATAGTGGCTTTGGTACGGGTGTAAGGCAGAATACAAGACTGAGCCAACCACTGTTCCACTCAGTATGCAAATAAATGGCACCTGGAAAAGGAAGTCTGTTCTTGTCTATATCAAGAAGTCTACCTCGAGTATTTCATGTCCAGTCCACATCAACCTCTCTAATTTCTCTCACAGTACTGTTTGGCCCCAAATCTTCCAGCATACACCTTCCAAAGGAAGACTTTATATCCAGTACTGTGCCAGGTATTAAACTATTATCTTTCAGTTCCAAACCCACCCTTCTGTATTCTGCTTTGTGAAACTGGGTCTGGAACTTTACCAGCATTTCTCCTATGTCAACTATCTGTTAGGCTTCACCAACAGGAAGGGTGCTAGAGGCAGACAGGTTGGCAGAAAAAATTTTTTCTATTGTTTTTTGTTAAAGGCAACTCAACATGGCAGTTGCTGTGGCCCCTGTCTCCAGCATTTACTTAACCCTGCTCACACCCACTAAAGCAACCTCATTTTCTAGACATACAATAGGCATCCAGCCAACGCTGCCTTCCCCCATCCTGCCCCGAGAGATCTGAACCCCAACGTGCAGGGACCTCTTGTGAGCTTCTAAATTTTGATAATCCCAACCTCTTCCTTGTATCCCCCACCCTTAGGGGTGGTAGTTCTTCTTGGAATCATCATCTCCGTGTTTCCTCAATATCTCTATTTTGTTTTTTTTCAGTGCTCCAATACCTCTTACCCACTGTAAGACCCACCTCTTAATGCTGCTATGCAAATTTTGCTTACACCTCCAATGACCTATAACCCTGTCCATGGTCCCGAATGCCAACAGCAAAGGTACCGGACGGTGACTTGTGGTAACATATCTGCCAATACTGTACCTCCTCTACATGTCTGATAGTGGATAAAGCACCTGATGCAGGGAGCAGAAAAAAAAAGATAAGAGACCGTTTGATAGGAAAAAAAAAAAGACAGGAGACCATTTAATCTACTAACAAGCAAAAAAATAAAAGAGTAAAATTTTAATAAACTATCATAATTCAATGTGATACAAATTTACTGCCAATACTGTACCTCCTCTACATGTCTGATAGTGGATAAAGCACCTGATGCAGGGAGCAGGAAAAAAAAGATAAGAGACCGTTTGATAGGAAAAAAAAAAAGACAGGAGACCATTTAATCTATTAACAAGCAAAAAAATAAAAGAGTAAAATTTTAATAAACTATCATAATTCAATGTGATACAAATTTATTGAACACCTATGTTAGAAAGCATTACTTTGTGATAATGGGTGCATAAGAAAAATTTGGTCCTATTGATGTGAACTTGGGAGACAAGTCTTAAAGGAGAATAGGAATCAACAGTTAATCAAGTAATACAAAAAGTGACAAATTTTATGTTTGGGTAAGAAAATCAAACGTATGTTAAATACCAAGACCATGCTAACCTTTCTAGGCAAGGAGAAGTTAGGCAGAACTAAAAATTGAGCTACAAGTGACTTCTGACCCTCGCTTTTACAACTACTTTATGATTTAAAAATTTCTATGCTATTATCTTGTGGCAAAGACTACTATTCTTCCCAAGATCCTTTCTCCTGTTCTCTCTCATTAATTACCTACCCCTAATCTCCAATTTTTAGCTATGCAAATGGCCACCCAGAATAAAGATACATTTCCAACTTCCCTTAGAGTGACATTTCAGCCAACTGGATGTGGCTAAAAGTGACATGTACAGATAAAGAAACAAACTCCCCTTTCTGTTTCCTTCCATCTTACTGCTGTAATGTGGACAAGGTAGTGAAATTTCAGACCATGTAGATGAGAACAACTCTCTAGGAATGATAAAACGAGAAAAGGCATGGAATCCTGATGATATGTATAGGACTACAAAGAGTTGCCATTATCAGTTTGGTTATTTATGTAAGAAAAAAAATCTAACTTTTTGGATTTCTTTTACAGTAGCCAGATATATTCTAATTAATATAAACCCAAATATCTAGTTACCATCCCATAACATTCACATAGAGTCAATAGAGCCAAATGATACAGAATCTATGGTCCACCTTCATGTATTACGATAGGGAAGGTTAGGATGGCAGTAGAAATAATGTTTCCCAGCAGGTATCATCCAAAGACTTCCAGGGGGATTTTTTGCATACTGAATAGGAAGTAGACACATGCTCCATTGCCTCCCAAAGATTTGTTACCCCTCTTCCTCTGGGTGATGGAGCCACAAAAGATTACTCAAAGCCCATCTCTTCTGAGAGTGAGAAGCCCTGAAGTGGTTAATCTCCCGGAACCCTCAAGAGAGAGGCATTCCTTCCATTTGGGAAATTAACCCCGAATTGGGGTTCTCTTCCCGCATTTATTCTCCAGACCAGGAAGCTACAGGAAGAGAACAGGTGGGGTTATAGTTTAACAATATAGGCTGGTAACATTCAGTAAAACAAGCAAAGTGACATTCTATAAGGCAATTTAAGTGATCCACAAACAAAAGCTTGATCTTAGCAAACATTCCTTCTCCCTACAGCGGCTTCCCAGTATCTTTACATATCAATCAGTAACTTATCTGTCTTTGAGCCAGCAGCGTTGCTAGCAAACATTCCTTCTCCCTACAGCAGCTTCCCAGTATCTTTACATATCAATCAGTAACTTATCTGTCTTTGAGCCAGCAGCGTTGCTGTGTTACAATTCTTTATCTTACAACAGAGACTATAGCCTGGGGAAATTTTCCTCTTTTTTGCAAGGTCAACATTTTACATGTACTTCTAAGAAGTTAGACTAAACCTGAAAGTACAAGAAACTAGGCCCTGTGAAATATATTTGCTTTATAGTATATTCCACAGACACATTCAAGACAGATGAAGTTAATTTTGTACACAGAAGTTCCTTGAAGCAAGGGAGGAATATCCATGATTACTTCAGGGAATTTCCAAAAGAAAGGGTAGTGCCTTCATGCAAACTTTATTAGACTAATATTTTAAGACACTTCATTCAATCTTGCCTTTGCAGAAAAATGTATACACATAATACATGTGATATGGCTATGGTTTTATGTGCTTGCAAAATGTTTATGAAAGCATCCATTTGGTTTGAAGGACCTATTTTGATATTCCCATGATATGGAATGAGTTTCCAGTAACTGAAACAATTTATACACTGGATAACTATTTCTATGTAAATAGTAATCTAATATGGGTATTATTTAAAACCAGTTGACTCACAACCAAAGTCAAGGAACTACTTATGTTGGAGTATAAAACCCCTGTATAAAAGAAATTCCTAAATATATCGAGCAGATATACCATGCTGCCGTGGCAATGTAGCCAGATGGAGGTGACTGCCATGCAAAGGTTGTTCTAGGAAACCTACTTTAACTGATCAGTAGGACTTTTCTGCAATTGTTAAATATACTCTGTATATGAGAACTTACAACAGACTTGAAATCATTTCTGATAAATAATACAGCAAGATCAGTGAGTTGCATCCAAATGAAAAGCAGTATAGGGAGCTTACTGCTGATATCAGTGTAAGACGAGTACACGAGTTCCTGGAGTTTGAGGATTAAGAATGAACTGCAGGTCTCACTGTGGGTCATGACCAGTGAGACAATGAGAATTTGTTAACTGAACAAAAGCCACTGGAACATTTGGACCTCCTTCCTCTAGGACAGTAAGATCAAGTGCTAATCAGCAAGAGAATACTATAAAATAGCACCTACCTGCCCTTGAGGAGTTTAGGGACCAAGTGGGGAACAGCCACATGCTCAGGAGTATTAGTCAATTATAATCATATGCCGTAATAAGGAAACTTTCTGAGATCAGATATGTCAGCCTGCCCTTGAGGAGTTTAGGGACCAAGTGGGGAACAGCCACATGCTCAGGAGTATTAGTCAGTTATAATCATATGCCGTAATAAGGAACCTTTCTGAGATCAGATATGTCACCATGGACTAAAGAAGTTAGCAAAAACTTCAGAGAAGAGGCAGAACCTGAATTGATCTTGACAGAGGGTAAGATTTAGACATGTGGATGATGGCATGTCATACATGAACATATAAGAAATGCTAAAAGGCGGAATTCAGCAAGCAAAGGCAGCTGGATTCCTCCCCCGGAGACGGGTACATCTGTCCATTGAAAACTGGCCAGTAACATCACCAAAGTAACTCATGACTTTGATCTGGCTATAAGAAAACTATTCTCTCAGGACACTAAAGTTCTTTAAAGAAAATTAGATGTTCTTTAAAACCTGAATCAGTGACCAGGTCAGTTTGTGAAAGATGTGCTAAAATGCTGGGTTATTTTTCTGTAGGACTTTTCAGAGCTTTTAACATACTAAGGTAAATTGAATCTCTGAGGGGATGATACGATATGCAATGTTTTCAACCTTATTGGCCCAAGAACCCTTTTTAAAGTAATGTTTGCTAATACATCTTAGTTCATAGAGCACAGTCCAGGAAGCACTACTCGGTGGTACTGACTTCCACCTGAGAGGGTGGGCTCTGCAGTCAGCCTGGGTTTGAACTCTGGTTCCACTATGTACAAGGCCAACTAACTTTGGACAAGGCATTTAACTTCTCTAAGCCACAAATTTCCTCATCTGTAAAATGTCAGAAGATGAAACTGAGAATGTACACATGCCTAGCAGACAGCATAGGAAGAGTTCAATAAAAGTTACTTACTAGTATTTGATATGCTCAGTTTTTAGACTAGAATTTGGCTCCCTCAAGAGTGGGGAGTTACACTGCTGACCAGTTGTATTACCATATGTAAATATAAGTAAATACATAAAGTGTGTGTGCATACATACTTAAAACAAGATTCAAAGACACAGAAAAGAGCTCTATCACTGCACAGTGAAAAAGGCATAGCCTGTGAAAGTCAGTTATACAAATTGGGTCATTCTTGTCATACCTAAACTAAATCAGAGTTGAAAAACCAAGGGTAAAAAGCACTCAGGGCACATGGAACCTGCTCCAAGAATCTTTTGCAAGCCCAGCTGCTGAAATGGCCAGCTATATAGCGCTAAGATCCAGTTTAATTAGCGGCTGCTAAAATGATCTGCCATGTCTCCAGGAGTTATACCTACCAACATCACTCACCAATTAGAGCTTGCCAACTCCCAAAAACTTCACTACTGCCAGTGAGCTTTCCTACAAAATAATAAGTAAGATTCAGCTCTCTAATAAAACTCCCAACCCTTTCTTTGTTCTTTGGACATACCAGAGACCACCCCAGTCTGTGTGTGTGTCCTGACCTGCAATTCTGTTTTTCCAAAGAAAATGTTTTCTTTAGAGATTCATCTCTATGTATTTTATTTGACTTTGACGTGCCCAACTACACAATGTCTAAAAGAAAGGGTTATGTTTTCATTTTTAAATATTTATAATATGGAGAAAAATGTTTGAGAAAATCTTGAAGTGGCTGAGTTGAATCATTAGGAAGAAAAATTATTCTTCAGAGACAATAGGAAGAAGACCAATAAATAAAATTAAGAAAACAGTATACTTACTAAAACTCATAATTAACCCCATGGTAGTGTCTTAGATTTCTTAACACTAATTCGCTTGACAGAAGTCAAAAGTTGTAGGGTATTAGGCAACCACAGCTCAAAATTAAGTTGTGGACTATGCTGGGAGGAAGAATAAGGAAGAGATAGTGAAATAAGTAACCCCTATAAAATAGTGGCTCTCCCAGTTTTATTCTCAGATCACTTCTGTTTTTCTTCATTTGATTGTTGCTTTAGCCAGGAAGCACCCAAAGTTTAAACAGCAAGTCTTATAAACTATGTTATAAAACTGTAAATGCCTAAGCCTTTTTTTAAAGGGACAGGTCTAAAACAATTTTGCAAATGTGGCGGATATGACAATTTGGGATCTGCAATTCCCAGCACACTGGTATTTCTTCCCTCCCAACCCCACCCAATGTCTTCTTTCCTTAAACCATCTCAATGTAGGGCCAGTACTTGGCTCACTTGGGAGAGTGTGGTGCTGATAACACCAAGGCCACGGGTTCGGATCCCTATGTAGGGATGGCCGGTTACTTACTTGGGAGAGTGTGGTGCTAACAACACCAAGTCAAGGGTTAAGATCCCCTTACCAGTCATCTTTTGAAGAAAAACAAAAAAAAACAAAAAAAAACTCAGTGCTAAAAGGACCAAATATTAAAAGAAGTTTACAAAACAGTATATATTCTAAAAACAATTAAAATATTTTTACAGTAAAATTAAAAAGGCAATCCACAAATAGTATATATATTGTGGTCTATGTCTACCTATACTTAAATTTGAGCATGGTACATGTGAAATAGTTAATAATGATTCTCTTTGGATAATTATAGGTTATTTTTAGTTTCTTACTTGCTTTCACCTTTTTTACATTAACTACAATGAATATATATTTATGTTCAGTAGTTAATAATGATTCTCTTTGGATAATTATAGGTTATTTTTAGTTTCTTACTTGCTTTCACTTTTTTTACATTAACTACAATGAATATATATTTATGTTCAGGAAAAAAAAGAACATTTTAAAAGTAAATAAATCATAGTATTCTCCTCTTTTTCCATTTTAGAACACTCATTTATAAAAGGACTAACTTTTAAAGCCAAAGTCTAGGAGAAAAGACAATACTCATTCCCTTTCTACTTATAATTCAAAATAATAAATTCATGACAAATTTGCATAATTTAATTACCTTCATTCTTTTAAGCATTCTTGAAACTATGCACAAATTATTATGCTCAAAGAAGAGAAAAAAGGGAAAACAGCATGTGTAAACTGCAAGTTAAACCGTGACCTAGAAGCTCTGTTAAACTTACCTAATGGAAGCACATGAACGTTGCTATGAAGTAGATTTTATGTCTACTTTACAGATGATGAAAAAGCAGCTCAGAAAAGATAAGTCACTGGGACAAGCTCACAAAAGCTATTAACAGAGAATGCACCAGGATTTTAACCCATGTTAGAGTCCATGTGTACTTCTCCTATATAATGATGTCAGCTTTTATTTTTAATCCACCAGCTGCCAGCTTGTCCTTAGGGAGCTACATATTACACAGTAAGAAAAATTAAACATCAATATAATTTCTCCAGAATATTTAGTATTCATGGTGATTAATATTCATGGTTATTGACCTGATTATTTTTTAAAAGAAAAAATATGTCTTTAGACCCCTTCATCCTTCCTACACCCAAACCCCAATACAAATAAAGTGGCATAAAGTACAGCCTTACAAAGCCCCTCCTCCTTCTAGGTAGCACACACTTCTCTTCCTCCAACACCTTAAAACTCACACTTCCTGCCCTACCACCACACTCTAGTATAATCAAGTTGAATGTAATTTCCCTATGAATCTTTAACGTGATTGGGTCTTTCAAAATCCCAATATGACAGTGACAAGAAAATACCACTAGAATATTAGATTATCCTATAACCATGAGATAGGTGAATCTCTTGAACCTAAAGACAGCTTTTATCTCTTACCTGACTAGCACACAGTTCATATAACAGAAACTGTTACAATTCACATAAAAAAGCAGATGGGTAGGCTCTAAGGTTTAAAGAAGGAAATAACTTTCCCAGCACCACAGATTAAACTTCCACTACTTCCTGGTAACTAGCCTACAACACAAATTCTAAATTTAGTATTCCTGAGCTGTAGGTCCTTTTTGCTTGTTTAAATATACAATACATTTCAATTCATTAAACTGCCTGGGACAGGAAGCATTTAAGAAATCTTATAAAGTCATATAAATACAGTACTTATATTCTTATAAGATCACGGATTTCTCTCAATGAGGTAATTGCAGTAATCAATGTCCTAATTTATACTAGCTTCCTCTCAAAATTAATCAATTTTTTTTTGAAACTTATTGATCTTCTTCACTCCTGGTAAGCATCTAAGAGACATTGTCCTTTCAAGATTCCAGGTGCCACTTAGTGAATCCTTCACTCTTTATACATGAGGGTCCCGCACGCTGCTACGTGCTTTCACAGAGCAGTGAAGAGAATTCAACCAAACTGTCTTCTCTGGGCAAGGCAAAGGTGATTTCTTACTGATCACAAGCAAACTGAAACAGCAGATTTCTCATGGGTTTTGCTTCACCACAAACCAATTAACGGTGGTTTTGTTTTGTTTTTTACATTTTTGGGGTATCAGTCATCTATTACCAACATGTTTTTAAATGTACACATGTGATATTCTAAATAAAGACAGCTATGAATATCAGTGCCGGCCCATGGATTTACGAAATAAATAAGTCAAATATATATCTAAATAGGATGCACTAGAAATAAATCAGGAACTTGACTTAAAAAGGCACTGTACATATTCTGATCTTTTTTCATCACTTAAAAATAATTATCATGTAAAAACCATGACAAGTGAACTGATGCTTATAGTCAGCTGACAAAACATAGTACGGAGAGAAGTAGATTTTGAAGTACCAACAACACTGTTATAAGTCAGTTTTGTTGTTTTTAACCATTATCAGAGAGATGTTCCAACTAGTAACTTAAATTTGATTTGATTTTCATCACTGCATATATGAGTCAGTTTTAAATTAGGTTCATTTCAACTCAGGAAAATCTGCAGTCCTCTGACAGAAAAGAGTCTTGTGCGAGAAAACCAAATCTTTAATTTTCCCCCATCCCTCCCTAATCAATAAATGAAGTCTCTAACTTTCATCATTCTCCCCTCTCAAGATGTGTTGTACTTCACAGGATGCAACAGCCTTTTTTTTTTTTTTCCTTTTTGTCTTTTTTCGTGTCCGGCAACGGATCGCAACCCTCGGTGCTGCGCCCGCACCTCGCTCAGCCAGTGAGCGGGAACCGGTCTGTATGTGGGATCCGAACCCTCGGCGGGAG
>NW_007730068.1:25330-45457 GCF_000696425.1 Galeopterus variegatus
GGCAATTTAAGTGATCCACAAACAAAAGCTTGATCTTAGCAAACATTCCTTCTCCCTACAGCGGCTTCCCAGTATCTTTACATATCAATCAGTAACTTATCTGTCTTTGAGCCAGCAGCGTTGCTGTTACAATTCTTTATCTTACAACAGAGACTATAGCCTGGGGAAATTTTCCTCTTTTTTGCAAGGTCAACATTTTACATGTACTTCTAAGAAGTTAGACTAAACCTGAAAGTACAAGAAACTAGGCCCTGTGAAATATATTTGCTTTATAGTATATTCCACAGACACATTCAAGACAGATGAAGTTAATTTTGTACACAGAAGTTCCTTGAAGCAAGGGAGGAATATCCATGATTACTTCAGGGAATTTCCAAAAGAAAGGGTAGTGCCTTCATGCAAACTTTATTAGACTAATATTTTAAGACACTTCATTCAATCTTGCCTTTGCAGAAAAATGTATACACATAATACATGTGATATGGCTATGGTTTTATGTGCTTGCAAAATGTTTATGAAAGCATCCATTTGGTTTGAAGGACCTATTTTGATATTCCCATGATATGGAATGAGTTTCCAGTAACTGAAACAATTTATACACTGGATAACTATTTCTATGTAAATAGTAATCTAATATGGGTATTATTTAAAACCAGTTGACTCACAACCAAAGTCAAGGAACTACTTATGTTGGAGTATAAAACCCCTGTATAAAAGAAATTCCTAAATATATCGAGCAGATATACCATGCTGCCGTGGCAATGTAGCCAGATGGAGGTGACTGCCATGCAAAGGTTGTTCTAGGAAACCTACTTTAACTGATCAGTAGGACTTTTCTGCAATTGTTAAATATACTCTGTATATGAGAACTTACAACAGACTTGAAATCATTTCTGATAAATAATACAGCAAGATCAGTGAGTTGCATCCAAATGAAAAGCAGTATAGGGAGCTTACTGCTGATATCAGTGTAAGACGAGTACACGAGTTCCTGGAGTTTGAGGATTAAGAATGAACTGCAGGTCTCACTGTGGGTCATGACCAGTGAGACAATGAGAATTTGTTAACTGAACAAAAGCCACTGGAACATTTGGACCTCCTTCCTCTAGGACAGTAAGATCAAGTGCTAATCAGCAAGAGAATACTATAAAATAGCACCTACCTGCCCTTGAGGAGTTTAGGGACCAAGTGGGGAACAGCCACATGCTCAGGAGTATTAGTCAGTTATAATCATATGCCGTAATAAGGAACCTTTCTGAGATCAGATATGTCACCATGGACTAAAGAAGTTAGCAAAAACTTCAGAGAAGAGGCAGAACCTGAATTGATCTTGACAGAGGGTAAGATTTAGACATGTGGATGATGGCATGTCATACATGAACATATAAGAAATGCTAAAAGGCGGAATTCAGCAAGCAAAGGCAGCTGGATTCCTCCCCCGGAGACGGGTACATCTGTCCATTGAAAACTGGCCAGTAACATCACCAAAGTAACTCATGACTTTGATCTGGCTATAAGAAAACTATTCTCTCAGGACACTAAAGTTCTTTAAAGAAAATTAGATGTTCTTTAAAACCTGAATCAGTGACCAGGTCAGTTTGTGAAAGATGTGCTAAAATGCTGGGTTATTTTTCTGTAGGACTTTTCAGAGCTTTTAACATACTAAGGTAAATTGAATCTCTGAGGGGATGATACGATATGCAATGTTTTCAACCTTATTGGCCCAAGAACCCTTTTTAAAGTAATGTTTGCTAATACATCTTAGTTCATAGAGCACAGTCCAGGAAGCACTACTCGGTGGTACTGACTTCCACCTGAGAGGGTGGGCTCTGCAGTCAGCCTGGGTTTGAACTCTGGTTCCACTATGTACAAGGCCAACTAACTTTGGACAAGGCATTTAACTTCTCTAAGCCACAAATTTCCTCATCTGTAAAATGTCAGAAGATGAAACTGAGAATGTACACATGCCTAGCAGACAGCATAGGAAGAGTTCAATAAAAGTTACTTACTAGTATTTGATATGCTCAGTTTTTAGACTAGAATTTGGCTCCCTCAAGAGTGGGGAGTTACACTGCTGACCAGTTGTATTACCATATGTAAATATAAGTAAATACATAAAGTGTGTGTGCATACATACTTAAAACAAGATTCAAAGACACAGAAAAGAGCTCTATCACTGCACAGTGAAAAAGGCATAGCCTGTGAAAGTCAGTTATACAAATTGGGTCATTCTTGTCATACCTAAACTAAATCAGAGTTGAAAAACCAAGGGTAAAAAGCACTCAGGGCACATGGAACCTGCTCCAAGAATCTTTTGCAAGCCCAGCTGCTGAAATGGCCAGCTATATAGCGCTAAGATCCAGTTTAATTAGCGGCTGCTAAAATGATCTGCCATGTCTCCAGGAGTTATACCTACCAACATCACTCACCAATTAGAGCTTGCCAACTCCCAAAAACTTCACTACTGCCAGTGAGCTTTCCTACAAAATAATAAGTAAGATTCAGCTCTCTAATAAAACTCCCAACCCTTTCTTTGTTCTTTGGACATACCAGAGACCACCCCAGTCTGTGTGTGTGTCCTGACCTGCAATTCTGTTTTTCCAAAGAAAATGTTTTCTTTAGAGATTCATCTCTATGTATTTTATTTGACTTTGACGTGCCCAACTACACAATGTCTAAAAGAAAGGGTTATGTTTTCATTTTTAAATATTTATAATATGGAGAAAAATGTTTGAGAAAATCTTGAAGTGGCTGAGTTGAATCATTAGGAAGAAAAATTATTCTTCAGAGACAATAGGAAGAAGACCAATAAATAAAATTAAGAAAACAGTATACTTACTAAAACTCATAATTAACCCCATGGTAGTGTCTTAGATTTCTTAACACTAATTCGCTTGACAGAAGTCAAAAGTTGTAGGGTATTAGGCAACCACAGCTCAAAATTAAGTTGTGGACTATGCTGGGAGGAAGAATAAGGAAGAGATAGTGAAATAAGTAACCCCTATAAAATAGTGGCTCTCCCAGTTTTATTCTCAGATCACTTCTGTTTTTCTTCATTTGATTGTTGCTTTAGCCAGGAAGCACCCAAAGTTTAAACAGCAAGTCTTATAAACTATGTTATAAAACTGTAAATGCCTAAGCCTTTTTTTTAAAGGGACAGGTCTAAAACAATTTTGCAAATGTGGCGGATATGACAATTTGGGATCTGCAATTCCCAGCACACTGGTATTTCTTCCCTCCCAACCCCACCCAATGTCTTCTTTCCTTAAACCATCTCAATGTAGGGCCAGTACTTGGCTCACTTGGGAGAGTGTGGTGCTGATAACACCAAGGCCACGGGTTCGGATCCCTATGTAGGGATGGCCGGTTACTTACTTGGGAGAGTGTGGTGCTAACAACACCAAGTCAAGGGTTAAGATCCCCTTACCAGTCATCTTTTGAAGAAAAACAAAAAAAAACAAAAAAAAAACTCAGTGCTAAAAGGACCAAATATTAAAAGAAGTTTACAAAACAGTATATATTCTAAAAACAATTAAAATATTTTTACAGTAAAATTAAAAAGGCAATCCACAAATAGTATATATATTGTGGTCTATGTCTACCTATACTTAAATTTGAGCATGGTACATGTGAAATAGTTAATAATGATTCTCTTTGGATAATTATAGGTTATTTTTAGTTTCTTACTTGCTTTCACCTTTTTTACATTAACTACAATGAATATATATTTATGTTCAGAAAAAAAAGAACATTTTAAAAGTAAATAAATCATAGTATTCTCCTCTTTTTCCATTTTAGAACACTCATTTATAAAAGGACTAACTTTTAAAGCCAAAGTCTAGGAGAAAAGACAATACTCATTCCCTTTCTACTTATAATTCAAAATAATAAATTCATGACAAATTTGCATAATTTAATTACCTTCATTCTTTTAAGCATTCTTGAAACTATGCACAAATTATTATGCTCAAAGAAGAGAAAAAAGGGAAAACAGCATGTGTAAACTGCAAGTTAAACCGTGACCTAGAAGCTCTGTTAAACTTACCTAATGGAAGCACATGAACGTTGCTATGAAGTAGATTTTATGTCTACTTTACAGATGATGAAAAAGCAGCTCAGAAAAGATAAGTCACTGGGACAAGCTCACAAAAGCTATTAACAGAGAATGCACCAGGATTTTAACCCATGTTAGAGTCCATGTGTACTTCTCCTATATAATGATGTCAGCTTTTATTTTTAATCCACCAGCTGCCAGCTTGTCCTTAGGGAGCTACATATTACACAGTAAGAAAAATTAAACATCAATATAATTTCTCCAGAATATTTAGTATTCATGGTGATTAATATTCATGGTTATTGACCTGATTATTTTTTAAAAGAAAAAATATGTCTTTAGACCCCTTCATCCTTCCTACACCCAAACCCCAATACAAATAAAGTGGCATAAAGTACAGCCTTACAAAGCCCCTCCTCCTTCTAGGTAGCACACACTTCTCTTCCTCCAACACCTTAAAACTCACACTTCCTGCCCTACCACCACACTCTAGTATAATCAAGTTGAATGTAATTTCCCTATGAATCTTTAACGTGATTGGGTCTTTCAAAATCCCAATATGACAGTGACAAGAAAATACCACTAGAATATTAGATTATCCTATAACCATGAGATAGGTGAATCTCTTGAACCTAAAGACAGCTTTTATCTCTTACCTGACTAGCACACAGTTCATATAACAGAAACTGTTACAATTCACATAAAAAAGCAGATGGGTAGGCTCTAAGGTTTAAAGAAGGAAATAACTTTCCCAGCACCACAGATTAAACTTCCACTACTTCCTGGTAACTAGCCTACAACACAAATTCTAAATTTAGTATTCCTGAGCTGTAGGTCCTTTTTGCTTGTTTAAATATACAATACATTTCAATTCATTAAACTGCCTGGGACAGGAAGCATTTAAGAAATCTTATAAAGTCATATAAATACAGTACTTATATTCTTATAAGATCACGGATTTCTCTCAATGAGGTAATTGCAGTAATCAATGTCCTAATTTATACTAGCTTCCTCTCAAAATTAATCAATTTTTTTTTGAAACTTATTGATCTTCTTCACTCCTGGTAAGCATCTAAGAGACATTGTCCTTTCAAGATTCCAGGTGCCACTTAGTGAATCCTTCACTCTTTATACATGAGGGTCCCGCACGCTGCTACGTGCTTTCACAGAGCAGTGAAGAGAATTCAACCAAACTGTCTTCTCTGGGCAAGGCAAAGGTGATTTCTTACTGATCACAAGCAAACTGAAACAGCAGATTTCTCATGGGTTTTGCTTCACCACAAACCAATTAACGGTGGTTTTGTTTTGTTTTTTACATTTTTGGGGTATCAGTCATCTATTACCAACATGTTTTTAAATGTACACATGTGATATTCTAAATAAAGACAGCTATGAATATCAGTGCCGGCCCATGGATTTACGAAATAAATAAGTCAAATATATATCTAAATAGGATGCACTAGAAATAAATCAGGAACTTGACTTAAAAAGGCACTGTACATATTCTGATCTTTTTTCATCACTTAAAAATAATTATCATGTAAAAACCATGACAAGTGAACTGATGCTTATAGTCAGCTGACAAAACATAGTACGGAGAGAAGTAGATTTTGAAGTACCAACAACACTGTTATAAGTCAGTTTTGTTGTTTTTAACCATTATCAGAGAGATGTTCCAACTAGTAACTTAAATTTGATTTGATTTTCATCACTGCATATATGAGTCAGTTTTAAATTAGGTTCATTTCAACTCAGGAAAATCTGCAGTCCTCTGACAGAAAAGAGTCTTGTGCGAGAAAACCAAATCTTTAATTTTCCCCCATCCCTCCCTAATCAATAAATGAAGTCTCTAACTTTCATCATTCTCCCCTCTCAAGATGTGTTGTACTTCACAGGATGCAACAGCCTTTTTTTTTTTTTTTCCTTTTTGTCTTTTTTCGTGTCCGGCAACGGATCGCAACCCTCGGTGCTGCGCCCACACCTCGCTCAGCCAGTGAGCGGGAACAGGTCTGTATGTGGGATCCGAACCCTCGGCGGGAGCGCCGCCGCGCTCCCAAGCAGCACACTGTAGCAGTGCGCCACCGGGCCGGACCATGCAACAGCCTTTTAAAAGCAGCTTTAAAAGAAAAAAAGTGAGGCTTGTGCTGGTGGTAGTGGGGAGGTGATGCACAGACATCATGAAAGAGCAAAAAAGATTTTAAGGTTCATTATGTCTAATTTTAGAAATGAAATTTTATTTTCTCATTAGCACTGGCTCATCATAAGATTTATAAAGTTTGGTTATTTTAAATTAAAAAGAACTGGGTATATTCAGAAAACACAACTTCTGTGTGTTTGAGAATTAGGAGTAACCTGCTAGCTTCGTCACTGAAAGGCAACATGCTGTGTGCTCAAATGGCAGGCTTGATTTTTCTGGCTACCACAAGTTCAGTAAAATAAACTGACATTTTTAACCTAGAAGGGATTGTTCTCACATTCAGCACCCACTGGGACCCAAAGAAACTGACCAATCAACCACTCAACAAATGCCAGTCCTCATAATCAGAGAAAGGAATCCTCTGTCCCAAGGGAGAAAAAAATAGTTAAATGGATTGCAGTTATTTTCATGAAGAATTGAAGAAATAGTAGGAAAGGTATCTCAATTTGTCAGAAAACAAAAATACAACACACATATTACCCTTTGTTATTACCTTAAGTTTTCTGATTTTTTCTATATTTAAAAAAAGCACCTATCTTTTGTCACTTACTACTTTCCTTTTGCATTTTATCAGCCCTTCTAAGTCATAAATCATTACACAAAACATACTAACTTTTAAATACAAGTACCTGTTATTTAAGCTAAAGAAATAGATGTAAATCAGAATGTTTCAAGCTATTCACTATATCTTCAGAAAGTGGTTTCTGCATATAAGATTTTAACATTTATTTTTCTCTTAGTGTTACCAGTTAATTGAGCAAAGCTTGATTAAAAAACATTCTTGTACCACTGTGAAACTATTTATTAGACTCTCTGGCTGTGATATTCAATTTAGTCAAAGGTACAGGCTGCTCAAACAAAAGCAGCTGGCACTTTTCCCGCAGTAGTAATTGATGGAAAGCAAAGTGAAACCACGTCCATTAAATCCTTCCTCAGATTTCCAAATAGAACACTGGGAAAAATGATCTGAAAATAATTATGTAGTATATATGTATTTGGATTGATACTTTGGATGATACCAGCAGTTCTTTTCTCAAGCTAAGAAAACAGCAGGACCTGGGAGAAGGCATGGTATTTTGGCTCTCTAATGTTTGCAGCTTGAAATTGCTCTTTAAAATTTTCGAAGTTAACAACTGTGCTATCACGTACCCTACATTTATTTTAAAATAAAAATGTTATGTGTGCCATGATTTAGAGTCTAAATGTTAGCTACAAGAAGAGTAAAACTTATCTTAATTTCATACAGAAAATGTATTTCTTTAAAATAAGGTATTTGGAAATCACCCTCCCTCAGCATACCCTTAGAACAGAGAATTTTAGAAAATAATTTGCCAGAAGTATTTTTTCTTTACCACCATGATCTCCTTGGACTGTAGGAAAATTTATTTTAATTGAGCACCACAATAGAAGCATTCTCCTCCAACCTTGTTTGACAACTACTGGACTTTGAATTTCCTCTGAGGCCATCACACAGGGAGCAACAGTTAATGAAACTGCATATGCCCATATTTCCTCATTCTAGAAATCCTTTGCTTAAATGTTAAAAAAAAAAATTACATATTTTAAGTAATCAAACTTTCCAATCTTGACACTGATCTTTTAGTTTAAAAAACTAGACATTTACCATAGTAGAAAAACCTGCATGTGTAAAGTAATAAGATTTCAGTCATTTTCATTCCATTACTCTAAAAAGCACTTCAGTAGTCATTTATTCTTAAGAGCTTATTTGCCAAAAATCTAATGGATTGTTTATTGATTTTAAGTCACCCTAGCAAGAATTAACAGACTTTCAAATGGGGTTTTAAACACTTTTCTTTTGAAAGAAATATGTAAAACCCTGCAAACAAATTGTAAAGGTAACAAATATTAATGATCAAATTGTCTAATAAGAATTACATGGCAAAATAATAAATTGACAGAAGAAAAATTTGTGTGTGGGGGGACTTAAGTCATCCCAAGTGAGCATAATTAAAACATACACCTAATAAGATACATATTTTAGAAAATGCCTAAAACAAGTTTTGAAATGGCTATCCAAAGTGTACCTTTGATTTCATAGGTACATGGGCTACTGACAAAGAACTCCAGTACAATATTATACATGTACATTGCATGGTAAATTTTTCTAGGTAAATAATTTCCCTCATGAATACATATTTTTCACAGCAGCATTAAACAATCAAGCAAATAAAATATCTTAATTGATTTACCCTCACTAGATTGTTCCTGAGTCATTTCTGAAATATTTACACAACTGATTATAAACTATAAATCTAATAGAATCAGCATCTCCATATCATGCTTCCCCTTCTCATTTTCTGTTACTAAACATCTTTACCCAGATATCTTCAACATATTCTAGCCAAATGCCACCTGAACTCACTTAAGTATACTGATAGTTTTGTTGTGTGCTAGGGTTGTAAGGGAACTATTTTTGCAATAATAAACGTTAATAAAAATGTATGTGAAATATTTACTTCAACAGAATAAAACATTTAAAGGGCAATAGTAAATGCTGACAAGCAAAGAACCTCTAGAGCACTTCAAGCAACTTTACGTGGAGACTATTTTTGCAACGTACAAGTGTATCTTATTCCTTATTTATTTTTCTCTTTAGGCTTTGTAAGGAATATTTTCAAAAAGGAAATTTTCACAGAAACAAAAAGATATTGCACTGATGTTGTTGCAATATCACTTCTCCACAAGTCCTAATACTTAAAATTCTGTAAAACTGCTTAAAAGTATCTCACATTAAGAATCCAAGACTACTGTTTCACTTCAATAACTAGAATGTATTGGTTTTAAATCAAGGGTTCCACCTGGTGAAGGAGTTGGGCATTCACACAGTTGCAAAACCTACTTGGAAAGCCTTGCTCACATTAAAGACAGCATCTTAGTTTTTGGTTGATGGGGTTTTTTTTTTTTTTTTTTTTTGAGGGGGGTTATTAAGGAAAATCAGAATTTAAAGGAGAATTAAGAACAGTATAACAGAAATGTTGACACACCCACCTTCTCATAAAAGTGACCCCCCCCCAAAAAAAAAAAGTTTTGGCAGTTTCTCAGTTAATGCCTAACATACTCACTCTTTAATACCAATTCTTTTTATAAGGTATACACATGCCAGTGAATACAGTTTTCATAGTAATTCATTCAATGCTTAAACACTAAAGCATATTATAAAATAATTCCATAAAGGTAAGAATTACAAATGCAAAAATCACACTTAAGCCAGATAATCATTAAGCATGTAACTTTACTTTGAAGTCAGCAGCATACCTCGTGAGGCCCAAATGTATTCTTAAAGCCAGGGAATCAATAAAAATTAAAGATAAAAAAAAAAAAAAAAAAAAAAAAAAAAAAAGATTAGATCATCTATTCTATTCTCATACAGAACAGTTCCCAATAGTATGTGATTTAATTTTAATTATCCAGTTTAAAACATTCTTGGTAATAAATTCCAATTGCTTTGCTTAGATTAGCAGACTAGTTGGTATTGATATAATACTGCAGTTAGTTGTACCGTCCAGATTTGGTAAACCAGTCTGCTTTGCAGCAATTCTATAAACCTAATTAGATAATGCAAACTTAATTTTTTCCTCGAGTTTCAGTGTACCAGTTCTGGTATGCAATGAAGTGAATCAGATCTCCCTGTTGGCATGTTTAAATGTTTATCAGCAGCAACACTCAAAGAAGCTATGAAGCCTAAGGAGTCCAGAAAGAAATTTATAATGGACATTTCTCCTTTTGAAATACTCAGGATTCTCAGCAAATGAAGCAACTGAAAGTTGGTTCTTCCCTCTCCAAAAAGACTTAAGCTGTGGGTAATTGCAGTTCAAGTTGTCTCAGTGTTGCTTTCAGGATCACAGGGCTGAACTGGAATTAAATGGTAAGCCTCATTTTTAAAAACTAAAGATTATTAAAAGGCTGAACATAGAGTTTTGTTATTCCATTTTTTAAAGTACACAGCCAAATTAATGTCTTAAAAACTAAAAATTGCCTAACATTCTCAGTATAAAATTTCTTTTTCAACTTCTAATATTAAACTATTTTCAAGTTGCAGCTTTACAAGACACTGGATTTCTGACTAAAAAAGTACCAAAAACCACCTACTACATATCATAATCATATAAAATCTAGTACATACAGTATTTTATATTATCACAACTCTGGTTATGTTTCAACTTATATATATATATATATATATATANTTAAGAACAGTATAACAGAAATGTTGACACACCCACCTTCTCATAAAAGTGACCCCCCCCCAAAAAAAAAAAGTTTTGGCAGTTTCTCAGTTAATGCCTAACATACTCACTCTTTAATACCAATTCTTTTTATAAGGTATACACATGCCAGTGAATACAGTTTTCATAGTAATTCATTCAATGCTTAAACACTAAAGCATATTATAAAATAATTCCATAAAGGTAAGAATTACAAATGCAAAAATCACACTTAAGCCAGATAATCATTAAGCATGTAACTTTACTTTGAAGTCAGCAGCATACCTCGTGAGGCCCAAATGTATTCTTAAAGCCAGGGAATCAATAAAAATTAAAGATAAAAAAAAAAAAAAAAAGATTAGATCATCTATTCTATTCTCATACAGAACAGTTCCCAATAGTATGTGATTTAATTTTAATTATCCAGTTTAAAACATTCTTGGTAATAAATTCCAATTGCTTTGCTTAGATTAGCAGACTAGTTGGTATTGATATAATACTGCAGTTAGTTGTACCGTCCAGATTTGGTAAACCAGTCTGCTTTGCAGCAATTCTATAAACCTAATTAGATAATGCAAACTTAATTTTTTCCTCGAGTTTCAGTGTACCAGTTCTGGTATGCAATGAAGTGAATCAGATCTCCCTGTTGGCATGTTTAAATGTTTATCAGCAGCAACACTCAAAGAAGCTATGAAGCCTAAGGAGTCCAGAAAGAAATTTATAATGGACATTTCTCCTTTTGAAATACTCAGGATTCTCAGCAAATGAAGCAACTGAAAGTTGGTTCTTCCCTCTCCAAAAAGACTTAAGCTGTGGGTAATTGCAGTTCAAGTTGAAACACTCAAAGAAGCTATGAAGCCTAAGGAGTCCAGAAAGAAATTTATAATGGACATTTCTCCTTTTGAAATACTCAGGATTCTCAGCAAATGAAGCCTGAAAGTTGGTTCTTCCCTCTCCAAAAAGACTTAAGCTGTGGGTAATTGCAGTTCAAGTTGTCTCAGTGTTGCTTTCAGGATCACAGGGCTGAACTGGAATTAAATGGTAAGCCTCATTTTTAAAAACTAAAGATTATTAAAAGGCTGAACATAGAGTTTTGTTATTCCATTTTTTAAAGTACACAGCCAAATTAATGTCTTAAAAACTAAAAATTGCCTAACATTCTCAGTATAAAATTTCTTTTTCAACTTCTAATATTAAACTATTTTCAAGTTGCAGCTTTACAAGACACTGGATTTCTGACTAAAAAAGTACCAAAAACCACCTACTACATATCATAATCATATAAAATCTAGTACATACAGTATTTTATATTATCACAACTCTGGTTATGTTTCAACTTATATATATATATATATATATATACACACACACATATATGCACACACAGACACAGCGTTGGGTAGGGAGAAGTGAAGGGGCGCCTAATTATGGTAGTACAGATATAACCAAAAATGGGTTAAGTTCCTCTTTCACAGTTATGGTTCTCTAATAAAACTTTCTCTTCTATTTGTATTTTTCCCATAGTGAAAATGACTGTTCACCACCTAAACTTAAAACTTATCATCTGAGCCAGTTTTCCTGGGCCGTAACATTTACCGAGATGCCAATGAAGATGGTATTATATAGTCCTTCTCTAAACCAAAGTACTACTGGTCAGTTCAGCAGGCAGGTAACGCTTACACAGCCACGTGCTGCATCCTTAATTCTACTCCGTTCTTTCTCAAAATTGTACCATTTGAGTTTGATGGCTCTGTCCTTCAAAAATTTATTTTTGTCCGTATTTTCTACAGGCTGATATTCTCTAAGTCATTTTACTTCCGCCTGTGCCTTCTTTCATCTTTACCCTTCCTGGAGCCTAAATGAAGGCATTTTTCCATGTTTCTTTTTTCCTTCCTAATTTTCCTCCTCCATCCATGGATGTCCTCTTAATATACCAGTCTGCTCCCTTAGCTTTAGATATCATGTTCCTGCCAAGGATTTACACTCTTCGCATCCATTTATGCTTTCTATTCTGATCTCCATCTACCTATTAGACACATTCACTTGACTGACCTGTAAAATACTATATGCTCAAACCAAATTTTTCATTCTGCAGCCCCCAAATCTACATATCCTCTAGACTAGCACTCCTCAAAGTGTGATCCCTGGACCAGAAGCAACAGCATCATCTGGGAACTTGTTAGAAATGCAAATTCTCTGAACCACCCCAAATCAACTGAATCAGATATTCTGGGAATGAGGCTGAGTAATCTCTGTTTTAAGGTACCTTCTAGGTGAATATGATACCTGCTGAAATTTGAGAAACTTTGATTTAGACAGTTATATTCCTTCTAAAGGCAATAGCATCCCTCCTTTCTCATTCCCTCAAGCTACACTGGGCAATTCTACTTCCATAATCTCACTTTCTTTGTATTCAGTTTCTGGGTCCCTCTCCTAGTTTAAGTCCTCATTATATCCTAGAGACCATTCTCTCCTCACTGAAATCTAGCTGCACTTAATTTCCAGATTATTCTTTATATGCCCAGCTCTTACCATTCACAGCATTCAAAGTCTTTTATGGCTCAGATTCTGTTGATCTTTCTAGGATCCTCTCTTCCATTCCTCCCCTCCCCAATCAAATCTTCCAGCCATGTGGTCCCCAGGACTGGCCATAATCTTTCATGCTTTTGCATACATCGTTACCTCTGTCCTCATCTCTCCAACCTGTCCTTTTCTTAGACAAGCTCTCTGACAGAACTCAGCCCTACAGATGCCACTTTTTCTGTGATCCCACAGGACCTAGTGGACTTAGATGATATAATCTTGTCTTATCCACTGCAATTGTTTGTGTGTCTGGCCCGCAAACCTGTGGTCAAAAAAGATTATTACTCATTTTGTTTATTAACATGCATAGTAAGTGAGATAACCATATAATTTACTATCCAACCCAGGACACTTTTCAAAGTGAAAGGAGAATAATGACTAAGGGGCAATGAATGTAAACTAAAATAACCACCCTAAAAACACAGGCCATAGGAGCAACACCCAACCCCATCATCTGAGTCATGACTACATCTTCCAGTTTATCAAGTACTATACTCCCTCCAAACTCAGCATGCTCCTGCCATACTATCCTTTCTATTTCTCAAATACTCCAGCCTCGTTCCAACCTCAGGGATTTTGCACTTTCTGTTCTCACTGCCTGGAATGTTCTTCCCTCAGATTTGCATGACAGTCTTATACTCACTCTTTAGGTCTCAGCTCAGGCCATCACCTTCCCTGACTTTCCCTGAGTAGTGTTCCAACCTCAGGGATTTTGCACTTTCTGTTCTCACTGCCTGGAATGTTCTTCCCTCAGATTTGCATGACAGGCTTATACTCACTCTTTAGGTCTCAGCTCAGGCCATCACCTTCCCTGACTTTCCCTGAGTAGTCCCTTTGCCCCATTCTCTTTCATATTATCCTGTACTGTCTTCATATGAAATTATCCTGCTACTGTCTATATATACCCCTTCCAATATAGTCTATATGAACTTGTCTATGTTGTTAAAATCTGTAGTGTAGGGTCAGAGAACATAGCTCTGAAGTAAGAACACCCAAGATTGAATCCTGGCTCTACCACTTACTAAATGAATGACCTTGGACAAAAAAATTTACTTCTCTGTAACTCAGTGGCCTCACCTATAAAGTGGGAGTCAGATAAGACCTGCAATAGAGGGTTGTTATTACAATGAAACAACACAACACATGTAGAATATTTACCTGGCCCAAAGTAAGGATTCAATATATGTAAACTATTATTGTTATTACTACATACTATAGTATCTCCGATGCCTAGAGTAATGGAGGGTCTTAGTAGGCACTAAATAAATATTGAAATATCTGTTGAATGAATGATTAAATCAAGAGTTGATAAGCAAATAAATGTTACCACTCCAATTTCACTTCAAAAGCCTCCAAAATGCTTCACTAACTGCTGAATTCCTTAGCCTACCATCTAATGCCCTTCAAAATGTGGCCCAAACTTACTTTTTTAATCTTAAATTCCCCCACTTTTCAACAGTAAAATGGGACTTCTGGTCTCACCATACGCTTTTAGTCTAGAATGTTCTTCCCTGCATTTCTACAAAATCCCAATGACATTCCAGGTCTAACCAAAAGCCATAGCCTTTTTTTTTTTCCCTCTGAACACCCACCTCCTACAACTCTTTAAGAACCTCCTTTTCATAACTGCAGCTTATCTCACTTAAGAGATCAAAGTCTGTGTCCTTGACATCTTTGCACATCCAGAGCCCAGCCCAGTGCCTCGCAGGAAGAAAGCCCTCAACACATTATTTTAAGCAATGGAAGGTTGGGGATTGGGAGGTGTTATAAAAAGGCCTGACTTTATTATATATTTATATATATATATAAATATATATTTATATATAATTATATATATATATAAAATATAAAACACTGCTATTGTTACGGACACAATACTTAGTATTAGGTCAAAACATGAGTAACATCTTTATTTACTATGTCAAAATTTTCAACCTCCATTGTACACTATCTCCAATGCCTAGAGCAATGGGTGGCACTTAGTAAAAATGTGTGAAATATTTATTGAGTGAATGAGTGCTATGTTTACAAAATAAGTATGTACCCAATTCTTACAAAAAGTGCTATCCACATTGTTTATATTCCACCTTCTCACCCTTCCCCCTCTTTCATCTTACACAAAACTATAAAATCATTCCTTTAAAAAATAAACAGGAGGTGGCAATCTCTGAAAAAATAAATAAAAATAAAAAATAAAATAAAAAAAAATTTTTTTTTTAAACACAACTCTGAAGTTAAAATTTACAAATACTGTTTACAAATGGCTCAAGCTCAGAATTTTGCTTTTCATTCATGGTGCATTATTTTCTCTCTACCTCTTTCTCCAATTTACTATTGACTGATCTAATGCAGCTTATACAGAAACCCAAATTGTATCCCACACCTTATCTCCTATTCTACACAGTTAGCCTAAGTCACAAAAATAGTGATCCAAATTCGGCTGCTGTTCAAGTTTTCATTCTCTCATTACTAACAATTGTGCACTCCCCAAATGGCTATTTTAAACCTTCTCTACCTACTGGTTTGTCTATTAATAAAATGCATCCCTGCTATAGGTCTCATACTATTTTATTATATTGCTACTGGATTAAGGAAGAGCTTTTTTTTCCCCCCTCAACTACTAAGTGAGCCCTTGAGAGTAGGGACTTTTACTTCAGGTATTCTCAGTATCCTCCATGGGGGTCTTACCTGGGGGGAAATGAAGGGACAGACGGTTAACATGGCTGATGCCTGACCTTAGACCACTGGATGGGAAACATTTCCACAGAATTAACAGATGCAGCAATTCTTAAAAATTCACCAAACATTTCCAGACTGTCCCCACCTATAGAGGAGACACAAGTGGGTGTGTCTCATTTTATTTGACAAAAATTTAATATAGGCCTTCCATAAACTCAGCTCCAAGAGAGATGGGGAGACACTCGATGAGCAGGAAAAATGAACCCTGCCTCTAAAGAGCTCATAGTGAATGGTTTGAAGTCTTGTTTGGTTTACAGGAATCTTTAGGAAACATGAAAGCTTCTGATTCTCAACCCAGAAAAAATGCACATGTACATAAAAGTTTGCATTAATTTCAGGAGGTCTATAAACCCCAGATTTCTTAGACTTGGAAATGCAGGTTTTGTGTGTGTGTGTGTGGGAAGTGGAATCAGAGAGGTTGGGAACAGCAAAGAAAACAAAAACCAATCCTGAGGCATGTAGCCTAGGAAACTGAGAGAACAGTGACCACTTAAGACACTACACTTTTGCTAAGTGATAGCTCCATCCTTAACAGTATAAATGGAGCTTCTATTTGAAAGTAAAATCTCATGGGCAAGGGCAGAATTTTTCAGGTTACCACTAATCACTATTGAGATAAAATGGCTTTGATAAGGTGGAACTTGACTGTGACAGGGTAATCAATTCAGCCAATAATCCTCATTTAAGCCATCTTCCTTTCAAACCTGTCAGCTTGCTTATCACATAAAACCACTTGGCCTAGGAGTAGATCCTTAATTAGTCCTACTATGTATGCCCTGAACCTAAATGGCATTAATGGATTGAGTAAAGTAGCACCTACAAATACAGAGAATCATCAGTTTACATACAGCTTCTTACCAGTACTGAATGTTTTAATAGAACCACTGAAGCTAAAGATCTGTCAACATTTCCATTACAAACTTTTATTTTCAGAGGCTTATGATTCAACATTAAACACTCGGGGATGAAACCTGAGATAAATGGAAGTCAAAGACATACTATAATTTATTTAATTAAAGGCACTTTCTGCACATTGCATGTCTAAACAGATGGTTTTAATAAATGCTGACCTTAAAATATCCAGAGGACAGAACCTAGGGAAAAAAAGCCTTCCCATAAACATAAAATACAACATAAAAGTATATAAATTTTGTCTTCGGAACTTTCCCTAATGTAACAAATAATCTATCATCCTAGGCCTCCTGATATCTTCGCTCCCATATTGAACCACCAAATCCTGATGCCTTTACATTGTTAATAGCTCTTGAATCAATTCACTTTTCTCCCTCTCCACCCCTACCCTGCTAATCCAGGAAACATCATGCCCCACCTGAACTATTATAACCTCCAACAGGATTCCTATCTGCTCTATAGACCAATGAATATTTCCCGCAGGCAGCCAGAGTGATCATTTCAAAATGCAAATCTGACATGTCTGTCTCTCACCTCCTTAAAGTCCTTCACCATCTTCCCACTGCTCTGAAGACCTAATCCTTAGCATGGTCTACAGGACCCATATTTGACCTCTGCAGCATCAACCCACCTTTCCTCTCACCATGTTCCAACTATATTCTTCTTCTGGTTCCTCACTTCACCCATGCTACCTCCTGCCTCAGGACCTTTGTACATACTGCTCCCTCTCAGGAATGCCCCCTTCTACTCCCAAATCAACAACTCCTCTTCTTCAAATCTTCAGATTTCAACTCCAAAGATGTTCCTTCAGGTAAAGTTTTCATGACCAAGCTCCTCCATTTTTTTGCCTCCTATGGTTTTCCTTCATAGCATATAGCACAACTTTTATTTATATATTTGTGAAGGCTTGATTAAAACCTGTTTTCCTCACTAGACTGAAAGATCCATGAGGTTAAGGGCAAGGAATATTTTCTTTATCAATTAGCACCATGTCTGGTACACAGTAAACACTCAAAAATGTTTAAATAAATCAACGAAGAAAAAAAAGTCACACAACAGAATGACTGGAAATGTAAGGTCATTTTGCACATCATTCATCTCAGAGAAAGGTCAAGAGACCCAGAGACAGGAGGGAGACAAGAAGCATGTTTTTCTTGTCTTGATTCCATGGGTGGACAAATCTAAAGCAAGGAAATAGTCCAGGTAAGGAAAGACCAGGTTGTAACAGACTTTAGTGTCTGGCATATTGATAGTCCAAGACAAAAAGTGTCACAGTATAAATGGAGCCACAAGTATAAGCTTGCTATAGTAGAGGCAGAACCTATATTTGGTAAACTGAACTATTCTAGCCTATCTCAGGCCATTTGAAGGGATCAAAAAAAGCCCACGTGTGGATCTCTATTAAAGAAGTAGGTTTCTCACAATGTATGGAAGCATCTGCAATCATAATCAAAGTAAAAGAATGGCAAGAAGGAGGGGAAACGCAGGAGTCAGAATCTGAGTATTTGGTCGGAATCTTTCCTAAAGGAGATGTTCTTCTAGTGCTATATATCTCAGCAACTTTTAGGTTAGCTTTTATTAAAGGCAAAAAGTCTCTTACCTACACTCTTATGATTTATAAACTATACCTTGCTTACATTACTAGTTGCTTGAAAAGCTAATAGAAAAGTTTTGCTCTCCCAATACCTAAGCATTCTTTTTAATGTTAACTATGCTGGTAAGTCTTACAAATCTAGTTCTTTCTTCAGCAAATGAATGATATGTAGAAATTACACTGGATCCACTGATAAACTTTACCAAGTTGGACCAAAAATCAAGATATCACCACCTCATACAGTCGTTAAATGGGCATTATGGCTTATTATGTATCAGCACTAAAATGTTTCAATATTTGGGAAGTAGTGATGTTCCACCAGCTCTTTAAGTCTCACTAACTGACATGCAGGCATTCTGAACATGGCTAGTTGACAGTTTTTCCCTCGACTTATCCACCAGAAAAATGGGGGTTTCACATTTCTAGCTCTCTGTGAAAAGCCATTTGATGACTTAAAAGAAATATTCTCAGACGACTGCAATATTCAGGTATGATTGCCAATAAATCATTGACAGAAGAATCAGAAAAAAGTCACCATCACTCCATGAGAGCTGAAAAGCTCAAAACTACAAACACACTGAAAATTTGATACTTTTCATTATCATATTATCAATTCAGATGACTTACATAGGAATCCACCCAGATATTACAAAGGGATTCCGCTGCATTAAAGACTTCAAATACTAAAATTTACAGATTAAATCTAATTTCATGACATAGCCAAGAACCTATAAGGGAAATCCTAGGACTATTACTCTTGAAAGGTCACAACCTTTTCACCCAATTTCCTCATGCTAACTTTAATAAAGTTAATAAAGAAGATCATGTAGGAAAAGTTAATAAAGAAGATCATGTAGATACAACACTCATCATATTTACAAAAGTCACTTTACAAGAGAAAGCGACTCCTCCTCCGGCCCCTCCGCCTCTCTATGGCTCTGAATCTCTCAAGCCCACTCCTACCCTCACGGGCGGCTGTCCCAGGGGGTACCCAGGTTTGGGGACTAGAAAAAAAGGAGATGCAACGATTCATCTCGGAGGGAGCGGGTCAGGCTGGGGGGCGAGGCCGGTGTGCGCCGCCAACTGCTGGGTCTGGGAAGCCGCGGCCCGGCTCACGGTAACTAATGTTCCGAGGCGCCTGACTAAACCCTCAAAAGCCAGGGAGTGTCAAAGCTAACCCCTCGCGCCTTGGGCGGCAGACAAATGCGTCCCCGGGGAGCCGCCCAGAGCTCGGCGCCCCTCTGAGCCGGCCTGAGCGAGCAGGCAGCCAGAGCGCGGCAGCCGGGCGCCGGCACAACTTAGTTCTCCGGCCCGAGCAGCCCTGCCGCAGTCCGGGAAGAGGAACTGGTTCCTCGTCCCCGGACAGCGCCGGAGCGCCGCCCGCGGAAACGGGGCTGCCCCAGGCGCGGGGGGAGGGCAGGCCAACGAGCAGGGAGGTGACACCCCTCCGCCATCCCCGGCCAACTGCCGCTGGCCCCGTCCAGGGCAGCGGGAGGAACGGCGGGGCCTGGGCGAGGCCTCAGCCGCACATCACACCCATCTCCCGGCCACCGGGGTCGAGGGGGAGGCGGCGCTCTCCGTAAGCGCCGGAGGCGGGGCGCCATCGTCCTCCCCCTCCCCAGCCGGCGAGCGGGCCGGGGGAGCCCTGGACGCCTCCGAACGGGCGGTGGCGGGAGGGGAGGCTGGACCGAGGGGCCTGGTCCACCTGACTAGCGGTGGCTGCGGCATCTCGCCTCCCTCAGGCCTGCACGCGCCACAGGCCGCAGCCTGGACCAGCCCCTCGTCCCCCAGCCGCGACCGCGGCGGTCCCAGCAGCACAGCG
>NW_007730068.1:45655-46015 GCF_000696425.1 Galeopterus variegatus
CCCCCCGCTCCCGCCACACGCGCGCGCGCACAAAACAAGTTGCAGGTCGCCGCCGCCGGAGGGGGCCGGGCGGGTCACTCACCCTCATCCTGCTCAGCGGGCTCGGGTCGTCGGGCCGCGGGGAGAGGGAAGACCAGAGCACCACGAGCCCCAGGAAGCTTCCCACGACCAGCAAACTGCGTAAGATGAACCCAATCTTCAGCCTCATGTCCCCGGACAGCGCCGGAGCGCCGCCCGCGGAAACGGGGCTGCCCCAGGCGCGGGGGGAGGGCAGGCCAACGAGCAGGGAGGTGACACCCCTCCGCCATCCCCGGCCAACTGCCGCTGGCCCCGTCCAGGGCAGCGGGAGGAACGGCGGGG
>NW_007730068.1:46541-68910 GCF_000696425.1 Galeopterus variegatus
CGGCCCTCCTGCTGGGACCGCGCTCCGCCGCCGCGGCCCCCTCCCCTCCGGCGGCCTTCGCCGAGCTCCAACCGACCCGTGTGCCTCGCTCGACCGAGCTTCCTTTCTCGCCACCTGCCCCCTTCCAGATCCGCAGTTCCCTTCTCAACACCACTGTCCACACTCCCCTTCGCTGTCCCTGTTACCTTGTAACTAACTTACACTCTTCCCCCAATCTGGTCCTTAGCCTTTACCCTACAGCGCAGCTCCTTAAAGCTCTCAGATTCCCAAACTTTTGTTGTAATTATGGACCGTAACTCTGTCCTAAGCGCCTGTGCCCTCCAGGACCCCTCGGCCCGCCGCCCCCTCCGGCAGACCCTCAGCTGCTCTTGGCTGTACCTCTCTTCCTTACATCTACTCCACTGAGCCCCCCGCCAAAAGGCTTGCAGGAAGCAAACCAGGAAGTCAGGGCTACCGCTGCCGCAGCAGCAGCTCCACGTGGCTGATTTATAGCTGGCAGGATTTTTTTTTTTTTTTTTTTATTGATCTTGCTTTTTCACACAGCTCCTTAAGGAGGTGGATATATAACTGAAAAGCCCAGGTGAGATGTGCAAATATCACTGGACTGGAGAAGCTCCCAGAAACACTGGAGAGAAAGCCAGTATTTCTTTCTCTCAAGCTAATTAGAAGAAAGCCAGTCCACTTACGAGAAAAGCAATACCAACCTTGTTCATGGGCTGATAACGTTTCTATTCGGAGCATCGAGGACTTCAGGTTTTTGAAACAATACTCAGCCCTCATTGCCTCCTTGAGACCTCATTTTTGCCACTTGATGGAGGTCCCTTGATTTCTGTTTTTCAAATGCTTTTTCTGCCTGTGATACCTAAATTATACAGGAAATATTAGCAAATATTTAGCCCAATGCCCCATCCTAAGGAAATAATTTTTGTGCCCATATCTCCCAATAAAGATGTCAACTGCTTTATGTCATGGAGTGTATGTAATTACATTATCAGTGTACCATGCCCTTAAACTGCCTAATTTAAGTTGAATAGAGTGTTTAAGATTTTATCCTAAGTTTTAAGGATGGTGAAAGTTAATCGTTTTTGCTATCATTCTCATATCTGCAAGTTTATTGCTTTAAGACAAGTAAAACCTGGATATTTAAGATTATAGAATGAAATAGAGAATTTGAATTATCAAAGAATTGTACCAAACTAACTTCATTGTTTGGATTGCAGTAGCTAGTATATTGGAGAATTCTGCAGATGCCATAACTATCCTCGTGAACAACATGGTTCCAGAAATGTGGAATGAATTATAGTTAGATGTATGGTGGGCTGAATAGTTATACCCAGTACTGTTTAAAAGCCGACTATATAAAGCACTTGGAAGAGGGCATGTCAAGTGTTAAACACAAATCACTGTCTGACTGATCATTTCTATCAGCCACTTAAGTTAAAAAACCAGTTGCTTTAAGTACAAGATGAGGGAAACTTCACTCAAGACTTTTTTTTGGTGAAAAAGACCTTTAGTATGTGATTGACAAAATATGAACCTGCTGGATAGTGTGATGCTAACAAGCTAATGTGCCAATCCTGAGTGATGATTGAGATCAATGTTGGGACCCAGGAATCACCTGTTAATATGTACTCAGGTGATTTTGATCCAGGTAATCTGTGCACCACCATGGGAGAAATACTGAAAGGAAGAGGGGTGTGAGGAAAATAGAGATAGAATGGTCAGGCTCCCTCATCTCCTATCCGGCTGAGCATGGCTCAGTCTGTCTGTTGTAAACACATTAATTGCATGGGTATGTCCAGGTGTTCCTTGGTTATCTGACTCTAGTGTAAAAGACAACGGCTCTGATAGACGGGGTTGAGCTCGCATTCCAGTAAAGCATGTCAACCTTGCCAAAGGTTCCCAGGATCTTTTACCTAGCTCATGATATGCATATGAGGAGTCTGTGATCCAGTCTACACAAAATGGTTTTGAAGGGTCTGTGACCTGGCCTGACAGGGGGCATGGAGAAAGTCTTATTTGGGTAACTTAGGAAGGCAGGAGTGGGTTTATTTAGGGACCCAGCTTGACTCAGTTCAAAAGTGAGGTAGACGTCTTTGTAAAGCAGACCATTCTCTCGATGGAGATTGGGCTTGGAACAGGTGACCTAGAAGGGATCCTATTCTGATCATCTGAGGGAATAATTCCATTTGACATCAGCAGCTAAAGTCCACCTGAGTAATTAAACTTTTCATTTGTGCTCTCATTTTCACGAAGGAGAAAGTTTTTTTATTAAGAGAACAGGAAGCTCTATTTTTACGACTATGAGCACAGCTGGGTAGGTAAGTGAATGGAAAGAGGTACTTAACACTAGTCATGAGAATGGTTCTTTGGCAGTCATAGTATTCTGAGAAAATCCTGCTACCATCCCCACCTCCCCTAGTTTTGCACCCAGAGATTTTAAGATATGTCTGAAAGGACCACAGATTTAGAAATTTGTTTTAGTCCGTTTTGTGTTGCTATAACAGAAACACCTGAGACTGGGTAATTTATAAAGGAAAGAGGTTTATTTGGCTTACGATTCTGGAATAGCTGCATATGGCGTGGGCCTCAGGCTTCTACTCATGTCCGAAAGTGGGAGGCAGCCAGCGGGTGCAAGCAGATCACATGGTGAGAGGAAGCAAGAGAGAGGAGGTGCCAGGGTCTTTTTAAGCAACGAGCTCTCGCGGGAACTAATAGAGTGAGAACTCACTCATTAATCTCCCCTCCCCAAGGGAGAGCATTAATCCATTCATGAGGGATCTGCCCCCATGACTCAATCAGTTTCCAACACTGCCACATTGGAGATCAAAATTCCACATTAGTTTTGGAGGGGACAACACATCCAAACTCCATCAAAATTGATGAACAGGTATAGTTTTAAAAGCCCACGATTCTGAGTCCTAACAATATTAAAAAGAAATTGAAAGTATTCCTTAAAATATATGCCCGTTGCAATATTTAATTGATGAACAGGTATAGTTTTAAAAGCCCACGATTCTGAATCCTAACAATATTAAAAAGAAATTGAAAGTATTCCTTAAAATATATGCCCGTTGCAATATTTGCTGAGAGGCAGCATTTTTAGAGTAGACAGAACTCTGTTTAGAAAATGAGGAGCTACATTCAAAGACTGGGTCAGGGTAAGTCACGTAACCCCTCTGAACATAGGGCTCTTATCTGCCAAATAGTGATTACAATACTCACCTCACAATATTATCAACCGTATAATAAGGTCAATACACATGAAAATATAAAATACAGATAGTGTGATGGAACAAGTCTCAGTTGCATATGGGTGTAATTCTCGTTTTGTGAATAAAACTGCTACAGTTATTACATTTAAAAACAGTCATAAAAAAAGCCGGAAAACTGCTTCAGTTATTACAGTTAGCACAGCAGGGATTGTTATGCTAACCCAGGGTAATGTTCACTGAGGAAGATAGAGACTAGAACTGAATGTAAGGGACATAGGGGATGACCAAGAGAAGCATTGTCCTCTGCCAGCTTATGGGATCACATGTGAATAATGACATGGCACCTTCAGGTCAGAAGCCATGCAGGGGCTCAGAAGCAAGGTAACTGAAGAGAAGAGAATTTTTTGAGCACCTAGTACATGCGCAATGCTTCACATTTGTTCTTTCATCTAATCTTTATACAGTGAGGTTGGTATTACTGTTGTTCTCAAGCTGGGATTCAGAGCAGATTTTTCCAACTTCAAAATTCTTGCCACGACATACATAATCCTAGCCAAAGTGGACTAGGTCTCTGGGCCTGAAATATAAATGTGTTCTCAGACAGGATGCAAAAGGTCAGGACCGACCTAAGGATTCGTTAGTTTTTTATTCTTCCCATGTTAACTCTGTTAAAGGGGAACCCACCATAAGGAAGTGTGTCCATCCTTGGGCTGCACTCCCATGGGCCTCTCACCACATATGCCTGCCTTCTCTATGCTGCAGCCAAGCTAGACTTCTAAGTTTCTAAATGTAGCTCTCTTACCTTCAGGCTTTTGTACAGGAAGTTCTTTTTGCCTGATATATCTTCTGCCACCTTAATATTAAGCTTAGGTGTCAGTTACAAAAAGCTTTTCCTAGGCTCTATCCCACATCCCACCCTACCCCCACATCCCTCCCCACCAATATACTGGGATAGGTACCTTGCCAGGTGCTTCAACTGGCACCTTCTGCTTCTCCTTCCCTAATAATGACGACTATATTGTATTTGCTTAATTTCTTTTTTCCACTCCCAAATAAAAGTACATGAGAATAGACCCTTGTCTATCTAGTTCGTTATTGTATCCCTGTGTCTGGTGTGTAGAGAGGGTTCAATGAGTATTTTTTGATTGATTGATGAATGAATAATTGGATTGAGAAGACAAAAGGCAGATGAAACTTGGAATAGGTGTCAGGACTACCTCACCTGCTGTTGTGCCTTAACTGGAGGTTCTCTTTCCAAGGATAAAACTTTGGATGTTGTATTTAGTTAGCAAAGTGATTATTTTATACATCATCATAATGGTCAACTGGTAGGCTGTTGTTTCCCCCCTAACATCCTACTAAGGCTACTCAGAACTAAGAAGAAAATAATAGTTTTAATTTAAATTTATATTTTTGTATCCACTGAGATTTAAAAAAAAGAAAGATAGAAAGTTGTATTGAAATGAGAATATGCAACCATGGGCAATAATTATTTGCAACCAAATTTCAATTTTAACTATGTCTGGTTGCCAAAATCTCAGATTAAATTAGAATCAGTGACCTGTTAAATTACTAGCTAAATATCCTTTTGTCTATTCCGTAAGCCTTTTAATCACCTCTTTTCAGAGAAGAACACAATGGTAGTATTTTGTAAGTGAAGATAAGCTTTATTGTTTAGAAAACAATTACTATTTAGACATCAAGAAAACTAATTTTTTTAAAATATATTAATTTTGTGTAGTGTTTATTAGTTACTTACTGCATAACAAATTACCCCCAAATTTAGCACTTTAAAACAACATTTATTATTTCTCACAGTTTCTGAACGTTGGGAATCTAGCAGTGACTTAGCTGGGTGGTTCTGGCTCAGAGTCTCTCACAAGGTTCTTGCCATATTGTCGGCTGGGGCTACAATCATCTCATAGCTCAACTAGGCCTGGAGAATCTGCTTCCAAGTTCACTCACATGGCCAATAGGTAGGCCTCAGTTCGTCACTAGCAGTTGGTGGGAGGCTTCAATTCCTTGTCACACAGGCCTCTCCATGGGGCTGCTTATGTCATGACAGGCCAACTTTCCCCAGCGTGAAAGAGCTGAGGGATAGACGGAGAGCTCAAAATGGAACCCATGGTCTTGTGTAATGTTGGGAGAGGGGAGGGCTACACAGGACGTAAATACTAAAAGGCAGAGATCATTGGGAGACATTTTGAAGGCTTAAGAACAGTGCTGGTAATCAAATATCTGGGTTCAGAATACTAGTTTTTTTTCATATATTGTGGTAATTCAGTTACCATTATGGTATGCTGAAATCTTTCATAAAGAACCTAGGTCTTAAATAATTGCTTATTTCTGATGATCTTGCAAAGAAGTGCTCTGTATACTGACTTCATCTATAAAATGAAAATGGTGGACCAAATGATCTTTAACATCCTTTCTGATACTGAAATTCTGAGTTGTCCCATGATATTAATATATGGTTGAGACTCTTAAGTTTGTGCTATTGTGTGGAATACTGCAAAGTCAAATTCTGTCTTGGTACTTTTTTTTTTTCTGACATGGATTACTATTTCTATCATAAGCTTCAGAGATGGATAATTCCTGAGTTTTGCTCTCTGGAATAAAAGACTTGTCAAGAGCTTCCATTCGATTAGGTTAATGGTCTCCTACAGTGTTTTGAAAAGCAAAAATGCTTATTTAAAAGCCCTATTAGATTTCATACCGTAGAACACTACCTCTTCATAATTTGGTACTGTTTTTGGATTCCCGTAATTCAGAAGTGCTCTTCTAATTTATCCATTTACTTAAGAGGTGATTGAAATAGATTATATCTCTTACCACTCTTGGTTGAAACCTCTTCAGCAGCTTCCCATTGCTCTTGGGATTAAACCCAAACTCCTGAATTTATTACAAAGACCTTTGTGAGCTTGCTTCTGCTTACCTCCACAGCCTCATGGCTGGTCAGTTACCTTCTCTTTTCAACCTAAACTGTAGACATGTTGACTTTCTGTCCATTTCTGGAGACAAGAGAGAACAAGCCAAGTTCTCTTTCACGTCTAGCCCTTCATGCATGTTATACCCTAACCTAGAACACTCTCTAGTTCTAGAACACTACCCTTCCTACCAAACTCCCGATAATCCTTCAGATTTCCATTTATAATCATTTCTTTCAGAAACCTCTGATTCTCTTCATCCCCTATCCCTTTCTTGGTTAGGAGCCCCTCCTTCATGCTCTCAGAGCATCCTGTAAGTTCTTTCTTAGAGCATATTGAACTCTGCCTTGTAATTGTTATCCAATTTTCTGTCACCTTCTCTAGACCAAGTTTCTTAAGGGCAAAGACCGTGTTCTCATTTGGCCATTGTATTCCTAGATGTTGACAATGCCTGGCACAGAAGAAATGCTCAGTATTTAGAGAGTGAATAAGTGAAGGTACATTTTAAGTGTTCACTGTTTTTTTGTTTGTTTGTTTGTTTGTTTTTTTAAAAGATGACCGGTAAGGGGATCTTAACCCTTGACTTGGTGTTGTCAGCACCACGCTCACCCAGTGAGCGAACCAGCCATCCCTATATGGGATCCGAACCCATGGCCTTGGTGTTATCAGCACCACACTCTACCGAGTGAGCCACGGGCCGGCCCTAAGTGTTCACTGTTTTAAGCATAGAGATGTTTGGAAGTGTTCTTAAATTATTATGAATTAATAGATTTTAAAAGGCAATAATATCTAAATGTTTGCAGAAATATTTTACAGGTAGGTAGTTTGGCTCTTATTTGGGGGTTGGGAAAGAAGGGTATGCTATTCTGCATTTTATCTGACCAAAATGAGTACTATAATTTTAGATAATATACTGATAACTGTTTGAATCTATCTGTCTGCTCACTGAAGGGAAAATGCATTGCCCAGAACCTCACATTCTTTAATGTGGGAACCTGGTAACTTGCAAGACTCCCTAGCTTCTCTCTTAACATTGATAAGCTCTTAGAGCATAACTTTGACACAACAAGGGTGGGATAGAAAGAAACTATGTCAGTAAAGGGGCCAGAGAACCCATTCTGTCATATACAGAATGAGAGATTTGGCTAGACTCAAATTTCCTTTCAAGTGCTAAAATTTCATGAAATTATGGTTTGAAATTCACCGAAGAAAGACAAATTCTCATCAGAGCGGTTAAATGACCTGAAATTTGTCAGGGTATTCCTACGTCCTATTACAGTTTGTGCACATAAACCTCTGCATCAGCAAGCACACAGGTAATTTCAAGAAGCTATCAATTTATCATCACATCCCTCTAGAGATCCTGCTTATCCAGCTATGCCCAGAACTTCCCATTCTTTAATGTGGGAACCTGGCACAAGGCAAACTAGCCTCTTGTTAATATTGATAATTTCTTAGAGCATAACTTTGATGAAACAAGGTCAGAATAGAAAGAATCTATGACAGTAAAAGGGCCAGAGAACCCACACTGCCATATGTAAAATGAGAGATTTGGCTAGACCACAATGGGCATAGCTGGATAAGCAGGACCTCTGGAGAGTTGTGAAGACATGTAGACTTACAGGAAGGAGGCTGGGAGGAAGGGACATTACTGTGCTTATGCAAGGCAAGATCTAGAGCCTAAAAGGCAACATTTTCTGAATGTTTTTTGATTAAATAAAATTGGGTTATTTTTAGTAATGGACTATGCCTGCAAGCCTTTCAGAAATCTCAGAGGCAATAAACAGAGTTGCATACAAATAAAGAAACTGAGGTACAGACTACAGAGAAATCATGTAGGGAGAAAGATTACCCCAAATGATCCAGGAATTAGAGGCTGGACAAGAACTAAATACCTCTTAATTGCAAACCTTTTATTTTCCAACTATGCTATACTACATTTTGATGATGTCCGGAAACTTCATCTTTTCTTTAGTTATTTTCTAATAACTGAACAACAAGCAAGTACATTTTCTTTTTTTATTTGAACATGTAGCTCTATATTAAATGTGGAGAGCCACACCAGGGAGTTGTGAACCAAGAGTGCTGATCTTCAGGGGAGCTCAAAATACTGCCATTTAGATAGATGTACCTTTTGGCATATTGCAAAGAGTTCTGAAATTTGAATTTTAATTACTTTTCTTTTTGGAGAGTGGTCTTTAAGGACTTGGTCTTATGGGATGTCTTCTATTTCTCAAACCATATAAAATGGTTTTTAACAAGTTAAATCCTTTTCTATGATCTTTTATTGAACATGTATAGATAATTCTATTTATTCAACGTATTTTTTGAGCACATATTGTATTCTAGCCATTGTTCTAGATGCTAGGGATACAGCAGTAAATTAAAAGAGCAGAAATCTCTGTCCTTCCGGAGTCGGACAATAAACCGAATATGTAAATTATTACATATTGTTGTTGAATAAACTGCTGTATCACTCATGTGCCACGCATTATTCTAAGAGTTTACAAATATGCACTCATTTATTTAGATAGTGTATTAGAAGATAAATGCTATGGAGAGAAATAAAGCAAGGAAATGGAATATGGAATGCTGGATGGGGTTGAGGGGTGGTTTCAACTTTAAATAGTCTGAGAAAATCTTGTTGAGAAGACAACATCTAAACAAGACCTGAAGGAGATGGGGGATGAAGCCAAAGGGATGTCTGAGGGGAGATGGCTCCAAGCTAAGGAGCGGCAAATGCAGAAGCCCTAAGGCAAGACTGTTCCTGCTTGTCGAGGACAAGCAAGGACATGAAGAGAGTGGTAGTAGCTGAAAAAGCGAGGGGAGAGCCTTAGATCATAGTAATGAGTGTGGCTTTTGTTTAGAGTGAGGTGGAAAGCCATCGAACAGTTTAGTGCAGAGGGCTGGCATGACCTGAAGAGGATCACAGCCTCTGGCTTCTGCATTTGGTATGGAAAGGAACAAAGATAAAAAACGTCCAGTTAGGTGGCTATCTTAAAAATCCAGATAAAGATTGTGGTAGCATAAACTAGGATTATAACAGTGGAGGTGGTTAGAATCGGTCAGAATATGAATATATTTTGATTATTCTTCAACTATTATGGTTTCAAATAATTAGCTTGTTGTTTTGCTTCCAGACTTTCTGTAAGTAGTTAAATTAATAACCTGTAAAGCAAACTCTTTAAATGCTCTGACAACACATATTATTTAAAGAAACTGCGCAAGCAATTACTCGCCAATTTGTTTAACATCTTTTGTTTAGATTGGCATATAATACAGTATATTTTTAAATGGAACAATCTGTATTTGGAAATGAAATCTCTCATGCAACAATGGCAATTTAGGTATCAGGATCAAGTGATCTGATGAAAACAACTGAAAATACCAGGTAAAATATTTTTTAAATCTTTTTAAATGTGTCCATGGGTAACAAGAAGATAAAGAATGCTAAAGTCATGAACTGAGTAAAGGAGGGTCAGCTGAGCACTGAAGCTGCCTTTTGCCCTAAGGGCTTTGGCCAAACCTGAGGTACCTGAGTATCACTTATAATCTGAGTTCATGAATTTGGGAACAAAAAGCAATTAAGGGCCCAACCTGAAATGGAAAGCCTCAGATCCCCAAAGGGCTCCACCCCAAGGTGAGAGAGAAATGAAATTAACCCATTCCTTCACCTCTTGAACAGAAACCTCCCTCTACACATACCCATACCATCTTCTAAGAAAATAATCACAAATTGGCCCTTTCGCTGGTTTGCAACCAGAATTCACACCCCTGGATGGCTAGAGAAACCTTAAATAATTTGGTTTAAAGTGGTCCGAGAGCAAAAATATCACAAGTCAACTGTAAAGCAAATACAATTTTATTTATTTATTTATTTATTTATTTATTTAATTTATTTATTTTTTGACCACTGGCTGGTGCCGGGATGCAAATCTTTGATCTTGGTGTTATCAGCACTACTGATAACCAACTGAGCTAATTAGCCAGCCCGATTTATTTATTTATTTTTTGACCACTGGCTGGTGCCGGGATCCAAATCTTTGATCTTGGTGTTATCAGCACTACTGATAACCAACTGAGCTAATTAGCCAGCCCTACAAATCCTTTTTGAAAGAACCCCCCTTTACTTCACACTTTGAAAAATGTTTTGTTCATGGAGTCCCTAAAAGAATGAGTCACTCCTCTTACAACGAGAAAATGGAGGGGACACATCTGGGTGGGAGGGGGGAGACGGAGGAGGGAGGGAGGTTTTGGTGATGGGACACAATAACTAACTACATTGTATATTGACAAAATAAAAATAAAAATAAAATAAAATAAAATAAAATAAAATAAAAATGGGGATAATGATAGTGCCTAAAAAAAAAAAAAAAAAGAATGAGTCACTCACAGTTGAAAATCACTGAACACCTGAGGCCCCATGAGGGAGAGCCAGCAGAAATAATAAACTGCAAAATATGGTGCATAAAATAATTAGCATCTGTAATTCTCAGACATCAAATATAAAATAAGTATATTTAATATATTTTAAGAAGTGAAAAGAGAGCTCTAAAAATATGAGTTAAATTGAGGAAAGACTTAATTTCCAGAAATAAAGATTAAAATTTTAAAAGTGAATGGATGGGTTTAACTGCATATTAGGATTGTTATTATTGAAATTTTCTCATCCCTTGGCTTCTGTGCTCCTGGTTCTTTTTCTTTAGGCCACTCATTCTCAGTCTGTTTCACCAATTCTTCTATGATCTCTAAAAAGAAGGCATAATTTAGAATTCGGTCAGTTCTAGTTCTTTTTCTTTTCCTCAGTTTTTAATCTTTTCCTGGATTAACACATTCACAAGCTTCCATCTATGCTAATTCCCATACCTGAACATTTAGCACAGCCTTGTTTTCTGAGCATAGATCTACAGGACATTTCCAACTTGGATGTTCTATTGGTACTTCAAAGTCAACATGTGCAGAGTGGAATTCATTTATTTTCCCACTAAATCTTCTATTTTTCCTACGCTCCTAATGTAGCCATTGACACTTAAACATGAAATTCCTAAGACATCTTCCATATTTTCTTCTATTTTTATTTCCAGATTTATTTGTTATCAAGTCAGGACCATTCTACTATTATTTCCTTTTGCATCTCTTCCCACTGCTGTGATTCAGGGTCCCTTTCAATTTCCTTACTCATGTTCCCACCTTCTAACCTCTTTTTTCTTAAAATCATAGTTTCTAGCACCACCAGAATTATTTTTCTAAAATGTAAGTTCAATCATGTCACTCCTGAGCAAAAACTTTTAGTGGTCCACTCTTAAAGGTGGCAATTCATCGCATCCTGGAAAGTAGCATCTCCTCAAATACAGCACTAACACATGGTGTCAGTTCCCTGGTAGGAGTACATCATGAAAATTATAAGTTTTCATGGACTTTTTGATACAGTGTTAGAAAATTAGATAGATGGTAGAGAAGGAGGAGATCTTGCAAGATCATATTAGATAAATCCTTGGTAGAAAATTGTCTTAGGTGATGTGTACAGCAATGTACTCTCCTGCTTTGGATTTGAGAAGTGGCAGTAAGTGAAATCCAGTATATTCATACAAGCAGGTGGCCACTAGATAGTTGAATTCATCTGAGATTAAGTAAAGTGAAAAAAATCACAATAAGGCTCATAGAAAAAGTGCTAAAAAACAAGGGCACAGGGGTTTGGAAGCTTTTAAGACTTAGAGGGAGAATGTAAATGAACTAGGATAGGCTAGTTACTATGACAAATAACCCCAAAATGTCAGGGGCTTGATACAATAAAAATCTGTGCTGTCACAGTCCCTTTCCCTCTGTGGATTGAGGGGTGGGGAAGGGACTCATTTCATTTAGTAGTCAACCATCTTCCAGAGATTCAAAGTCCTCCACTGGATTCTTTGCTTCCAGCTGGCAGCTGAGGGACAAAAGAGCACATGCAGGATCCCCAGGAAGTGTTTAAAGAGCAGGCCTGGGGGTGGTGAACATCCCTTCTACCTAAAGTTTATTAGCCAGAACTCAGCCACATGTCTATTGGTAAGTGAATAGTTAAACAGTGTATTTTGTCTTCCAAATATGTTTTAAAAATAATAACGTGGGAAAAATGGAAACAATATGAAGTTAAAAAAAAAACATGATATAAAACTCAATGCACTGTTAATAAAAGAAATCTATTTTTTTACTTTTTATTTTTTTTCTTGAAAGAGTCAAAATATATTATCCTTAAAGATTGCAAATGACTCCGTAAGAGTAGACAGGATACACAGTATATATTTATTTTTATTTTAAAGACTATAAAGAAATAACCCATTAGCATTTTGATCTATATCTGAGTAGTGGGATTTCTGGGAATCATCTTTTAATATTTTTCTGCATTATCCACATTATTAATAATGAAACTGTTACTTTTAAAAATATTACCAAAAATTTTTAAAGAAGGACAATGATGTAGTTTTAAAAGATTTTAGTATTCTCAAAAATTACCTGTCAGGGGACCTTGTACACAGTAGATGCTAAAAATTTTTAAAGAAGGACTGATGTAATTTTAAAAGATTTTAGTATTCTCAAAAATTACCTGTCAGGGGACCTTGTACACAGTAGATGCTTAATAAATATTCATTGATTGGATCAATGTACTAGTGAAAAGTAATTAAATGTAAAAAGCCTAAGAACAGAATGTTTAGCAATTGTTGTTTCTCTAGTGACACTATCTAAAATGTGGTAACTGATGAACCAAATTGCCACACTTTCTTCTTTATATGATTGCCTTGATATCAGTTTTACAACACTTAAATCATACCATAGGGGTGACACCAATACTAATGAGTTACCTGTGTTTGTGTTTTCTGAATTTTATTCATCTTATTGTTATTTATACCATTTTCAATCATACCTCAAGTGGCAATAGACTATTGCTTTAATATTTTTCATTAAAATTACTTACTTTAAAAAAATTATTTTTTTGAGCCTAAATTCAGCTTCGTGCTAAACAGTGATAACAGTAAAATCACAAGGGTGTGATATTATTTTTCTATACATATTAAAATAAACATATAATTATCAAAATTAAAAATATTTGTGTTCTACTTAATCATCTTTTTACTCCTAGGTTTACCACATTTTGGGAATAACTGTATTTACTTATTTCATGCTTTAGGTTCAAGTATCTATGTGTTTGGAGATCATGAACAACATATGTTTTGCCCAGCTAGCATCTAGTTTTATGATTTATCATCTAGTTTTATGATTGATGTTTATATATTGGTACCAAAAAGTGAATGCTTTAATAGGCGCTATGTAGTCTGACCTTTTTTTTTTTAACGTGCCAGTTTCTGTGTGTTTTTTTTTTTAGCAGTCAGTACTCTATCTCTTCCCCACCACCCCATTTTCAGCAGAAGTCTTCTATTATGTGACAAAGAATGTTTCTATGGCAACTTAATAAGTTGGTTAATATACAGAATATTTTTAAAAGTCCAAAATTCTCTGGTGTGTACATAGCTCAGATGAGTAAAATTGAGAAGTAACCACTGTTTCTTGAGATCACAATCCTGTTCCCAGAGAAGATAGTAACCAAAATAAAGAAAAAAAGGCTAATCATTAATTTTACCCTTTGGATGAAGGTTTTGTTTTAGATGATAAACAAAAGGCAAGCTGTGGGTTTTGAAACACTTACAAAATGCGGAGGAAATAGTGGAATCTATCTTTAGGATAGAGATCTGTTTGGGATGATTTATGGGTTGTCTGAAAGTATGGATGTGGTTTCTAGGTTATTTCTGGCTTTGTGGTTATCATGATTAAGTCTCTTTTAAGCCACATATTAAGAAAGGGGTGAGAGCAAGGCAGGAAGGGTGAAGTCACCAATATAATAATTGAGATCCATACCCAAGTAGTTATTAAACCAAATGACTAATAGGTTACATAAAGTAGGTTAAGGTGGAAAACCTATAAGATTTTTTTCCCTGTGTTTTTAAGATAAATAAAAATCCTCAGCACAACCTATCTACAAAGTCTATGGAGGATCTCATAAAACAACAGATGATAAATGAACATTAGCATTCATTATGGGGCACAGACTTTTGGAATAAGCCCTTTCCTGAATACTGATGACCATAAACACATTGGCTGAGCTATTTATTATTATTATAAATTATTATTAGGTAAAACTGAGTTTCTATTATATGTAGTCATTTCATCATGTGTTTCAATCTTTGGGTGTATTTTACTTTTTGAAGCAAAATAATGAATAACTGGAAGGGAGGACATCTAAGAAAAAATATTAATCTATATTGTCCTACTAGTGAGGAACTATGAATTGCTTTTTTTCTCCCCTCTTTTGATATCGAAAAAGAAATATTTGTACATCTACAAGATAAAGGGAAAGAACAAAAAAATAGGAGAATGAAACACTCTGGATTTAGGGCCTGTAGTAAGTGGCCCCATGTTTCACAAACTTGAACCCCGACCCCTACCTTATGGAGTTTCAGTCATCAAACGTCTTGGTATACCGTTCTTCCTCTCTTAACAGTATTGTAATATATGATCTAAACAGCCTGTTTCATGGGTATATTTACCAACACTACCTCATCTTTTTTGGAGTTGGATATAAATTATTAATAATAGATGGAAAGTCCAAAATTCTCTGGTGTGTACATAGCTCAGATGAGTAAAATTGAGAAGTAACCACTGTTTCTTGAGATCACAATCCTGTTCCCAGAGAAGATAGTAACCAAAATAAAGAAAAAAAGGCTAATCATTAATTTTACCCTTTGGATGAAGGTTTTGTTTTAGATGATAAACAAAAGGCAAGCTGTGGGTTTTGAAACACTTACAAAATGCGGAGGAAATAGTGGAATCTATCTTTAGGATAGAGATCTGTTTGGGATGATTTATGGGTTGTCTGAAAGTATGGATGTGGTTTCTAGGTTATTTCTGGCTTTGTGGTTATCATGATTAAGTCTCTTTTAAGCCACATATTAAGAAAGGGGTGAGAGCAAGGCAGGAAGGGTGAAGTCACCAATATAATAATTGAGATCCATACCCAAGTAGTTATTAAACCAAATGACTAATAGGTTACATAAAGTAGGTTAAGGTGGAAAACCTATAAGATTTTTTTCCCTGTGTTTTTAAGATAAATAAAAATCCTCAGCACAACCTATCTACAAAGTCTATGGAGGATCTCATAAAACAACAGATGATAAATGAACATTAGCATTCATTATGGGGCACAGACTTTTGGAATAAGCCCTTTCCTGAATACTGATGACCATAAACACATTGGCTGAGCTATTTATTATTATTATAAATTATTATTAGGTAAAACTGAGTTTCTATTATATGTAGTCATTTCATCATGTGTTTCAGTCTTTGGGTGTATTTTACTTTTTGAAGCAAAATAATGAATAACTGGAAGGGAGGACATCTAAAAACTGAGTTTCTATTATATGTAGTCATTTCATCATGTGTTTCAATCTTTGGGTGTATTTTACTTTTTGAAGCAAAATAATGAATAACTGGAAGGGAGGACATCTAAGAAAAAATATTAATCTATATTGTCCTACTAGTGAGGAACTATGAATTGCTTTTTTTCTCCCCTCTTTTGATATCTAAAAAGAAATATTTGTACATCTACAAGATAAAGGGAAAGAACAAAAAAATAGGAGAATGAAACACTCTGGATTTAGGGCCTGTAGTAAGTGGCCCCATGTTTCACAAACTTGAACCCCGACCCCTACCTTATGGAGTTTCAGTCATCAAACGTCTTGGTATACCGTTCTTCCTCTCTTAACAGTATTGTAATATATGATCTAAACAGCCTGTTTCATGGGTATATTTACCAACACTACCTCATCTTTTTTGGAGTTGGATATAAATTATTAATAATAGATGGTGAATTTGGCCTCAGTTTTGATTGACCTCATTAGACTTCAGATGGGAATCATTTAAAGGGACTCAAAAATGTACATTTCATTTGTTTTGGCACCAAGGTATAATGGCTAGAGTTCGTAAATAAAATAATAGAAATAACTCTATCTTGCATGAACTGCTGGGGGAACAGATAGATGTACCGCTCAGCAAGCTGGAAGAATCTCTGGGCTCAGGCAGACCCAGCCTGTTACACTGTGAGCAATTCCAACTGCACATCCAGGCACAGTTCTCACTCTGCTCTGAGAGAAAGATTATTGTTTGGTTGTCAGCCTTTATAGCCATGTGTGTAGACAGCAGTCATTTTCCGGGGTACCAAAGTATCAACCCAATTTATGATAGTGCAGATATCTCTTCACTTCACAAACTGTGGTGTAAGCAAACAAACATGCTATTTAGCTTGCTTTGCTGGGGAAGAAGGGGACCAGGGTCAAAGTAAATGGCCACTTGGGAAGATGGAAAAGAGGAAAGTGAAATAGAGGTAGAATAGTACAACAAATCAGAATTCTTTTAACCAAAGTTGGGAAAACAGGAAGTTAGTAATCAGGCAATGCAATCTAAATAAAATCCTCAGTTACAGAACCTAAGGGTTGAGAAGATCCTAAATCACATATGTTATCAAGAAAAAATAATTAGTTGCAGTTCCTTACTTTAGCATTAAATAAAATTTCAGCCACCAATTGCCCATATAAAGCCTACCAAGTAACTAGGACTATGTCTCTTGCTTAGAAGTAGGTCAATTGAATAAATTATTGCAAAGAGATATGTATTGTCTGATTTTATGAGCCATTTAATGCTTAATAACAAAAGCAAATCAATCAAGGGGTAAATAGCAGTTCTACTTTGTTGATTTTGAGGTTTTAAATCTTATTTTTCTTTAATTTTGAAACCAGCATTAGAAATCAGAATTTTGGGGGCCGACCCTGTGGCTCACTCGGGAGAGTGCAGTGCTGGGAGTGCAGCGGCAGTGCTGGGAGCGCAGCGGTGCTCCCATCAAGGGTTGGGGTCCTATATAGGGATGACCGGTGCGCTCACTGGCTGAGCACAGTGCGGACGACACCAAGCCAAGGGTTGCGATCCCCTTACTGGTCACAAAAAGGAAAAAAAAAAAAAAAAGAAATCAGAATTTTGTATTACTGATTGTTGTACTTGATAGGTTTTTAGAAATGTTGATTGCACAGATAGAAGATGCTATGAATTTAAACCCTCCTAGTACAAGTAGACATTTTTAAAAACTACACATCATTTTAAATATGCATTCTTACACTTTGGGATCAGTAATTCACAGCAGCTCCAAACCAGTCTTTTCCCTTCATTTGGAGCCTATTGGGTAGCTTTAACTAAGGTTCAGTAAAGTCCCTTCTTATTTTCAACAATTTGAAGAATGACTGTTTCAAAGCACAAATTACAAGAAAATTATAAATTGAAGGATTGATTGGGTTTTGTGGGAGAGGTCTCATCAGAGCCCACGTTCACATCTGCTAGGTAGACTAACGGGGTAATATGTACAGATCACTGTGTGTTCACTAAACTCCATCTCTTTTTCTTCCAGGACACAGAGCTTTAGTACATTTCGCAAATGCTCTTGATGGGATCCTGTGGCTAAGTTCTAGCCTATGGAAATGATGTACACCACTCGCAGTCCTGGCTCCTAAAGCTCATCTTGCATAGTCCTCTGAGTTGTGTCTTGTCTGCCCATCATATGCACAGAATTCAGGGAAGTTAAGGTCTAGGGGATGGAAAAGGCACACTGAGGGTGTGTATGGAATAGTTTTTCCCCTCTTCCTCCCATTGCACTTGCACTGGACTGTGACTTAAGAAGCAAATAATTAATTTATATTACATTACACCCCTGAGGTTTTGGGTTTACTGTTGCAATTAATATGTGATAAATAATACACTTGATAAAGGAAGATAGTGGATAGGAAAATGAGAAAGCAAATATTCTCATATTATAGTTTGCCACTAATGCCACATCACCCTGTGTGGAAATGAATATAGCAATACTAAAACCACATGATGTTAAGTACCACACACAAACAAAAAATTATCAAACCAATATAGTAGGGTTCAAATGCAGTTGAGTACCTTGCTATCATCCATTCTTTCTTTAAGCAAGTTCATATCTGTGTCAAATTTCCCAAACCATAGGAATATATCTCTTGACTTTCCCCTGGAAACCTATAGTTCATTTCTTCCATTCGCAAAATTTTCCCCTTGATTATTTAGCTTCATTATTCTGCATTTCATTTCCAAGTTTAAAAAAAATGATTTTTTGTTCTTCAAAAATTGTTCATAACCACTTCTTTGAAATTGATAAATTTTGTAAGGAGGATAGAATAGATTATTTCAGCACAAAAATTAAAAAGATGTTTTAAGAAATTATAATTTTTTTATTGTTAAAAACTAAAATTTTCTTCTCTTTTTTTCTACCAGATATTACAATATGTTATAATACTATAATAATCAAAACCAGTGTAATGGTGATGCCATAATAGATCATTGGATTAAAATAAAAAATCCAGAAACATATTCAAGTATCTACAAACCACTCTTTTGTATACTTTATTTTCATATCTATTTGGATGTGTTTCTGGACCTCATATTTGAGTAATCTTCCTCCTCCTATACTGTGTTTTCCTTCTTTTTAAAAAATATGTTCCTTAAAAAAACAAACCAAAAACACATAGTGTGGTAGGAAAACCTCAAAAATGGCTCCCAATAATCTTTGCCTCCTGGTATTTACACCCCACCTCCTGATAGTCATACCCTTCTGTAGTCTCCTCCCACTTCGTGCCAGGGTTGGTCTATGTGAGCAGTAGAACACAGCAGATGTGATAAGTCACATATTAAGTTGTAAAGACTGTGGCACTCTTTCTCTCTTGGATCACTTGCTCTGGGGAAGCAAGCTGTCATATGAGAGGACACTCAAGCAGCCTCTAAAGAGTCTCATGTGGCAAGGAACTGAGGACTCCAGCCTGGCAGCCAGCAAGTATCTGAGGCCTGCCAACAACCATGTGAGTGAGCTTAGATCTTCCCCCAGCCGAGCCTTCAGATGAGACTGCTCAAATGACACCTGAGCCAGAACCACCCAGCTAAGCCACTCCCAGAGTCCCAATTCTTAGAAACCATGTAAGACAATAAATGTTTGAAGCACTAAGTTTTTTGGCAATTTATTACACAACAGATAATCAAAACACATAGCATATAAATAAAATCAATAAAACCAATATGGGTCAATGATTAGTAAATTAGATGAATAGACAAATTTTGACACTTTCGTTCTCATTTTAATTGTTTTTCTCAAAATTACTTCCTACTGGTAAAACTCATTAAGAGTGGTTACTAACAAGACATTAAGAAAAATTAACAGTTAGCTCTGAAAACTAAAGTGCAACCATAACATTAATAACATTATTTTCCATTTTATTAAACACACTAAAGAATATTGAAGTATATTCATGTCTGTTCAAAAAACGTGGTATTGGGACTCTTCAGGAGAAAAGCAACTTCAAAGTAGTCTGAAAACTATCATTTCTTTCTAGCAACGTGTAATAATATTGTAATTGCTCAGTAGGATTTCCTGAGAGATGGACTGACTTCAACATATATTTCAAGCATAACATTGTAAACAAGCAAGTTCATTTGCAGCACTTCAAGGTAGTTTTTTCTTGTAAACATCCTCCTTTGTACTACTAATATTGTTTGCAATCTCTGCCATCATTCTTGGTGTGTAAAATTAAACTTCAGTGGAGTACTTGTGTGAATTCTGACAATTTTTGAATTAGTAAAGTCCCAAGTTAATGAAGCTTTATTATGTGTAAGGGAACTGGAAAGTCTGAAATCCTAAGTTATGAGTCAAGGCAGAGTCCAAGTAGCTTGGGTCCCTTGTGGAACTGTACCATCAGTGTTCTGCTCTACTGAGGTTGGAATTCAGCTTCTGGTATCGAGTTGTTTCAGTCTTGGCCACAGTGGTAATTTTACTTTCCCACTCTTTTTCCCTCGACTAGAATGGCTACGGGAGTTGATCTAACAGAGATAGGCTATTGATTGGTGGGATAAGATTCTTAGGGATGTGAGTAGAGGCATGGAAGAAGAGGGAACGGGATGGAAGAGCAGTTGGAGACATACTTCTTAACAGACACAGTAGGGCTTAGACATTCCATCTATCTAAAGCCTGGTTCTGAGGAATTTGGTGAAGAGCGAATTGCAGGGTCTGAGATTGCAATATTTATGATAATATCTGAAGGAGAAAACTGAGATCTCAGAATAGATTTTTTAAGAAGAAAGATTAAATTTCAATACAATATCATTTTACCTTTGACGCAGCCTCAGAATTAGTGATGATGTCTTTGCATTAATGTCAGAGAGACATTAAATTATATGCACAATTTTTCTGGTAAATTGTATAATAATTGATCAGTATAATGTCATGGCTATTATGGAGGTTTGGATAATACCTCTTTTTTCCCCCCTCTCTTAACATGTCAAGGTTATTTTCTGAATTGTACACACCTTAATATTTCCATGCGAATGAGCAAATAAAAACATCATCAGGTAAAACTGAAGGAGTTGATTTTGGTTGTTATTTCTTGTGTGAAATAGATGCAAAGGAAAATATTAGGAAATTTGACTACATTGTGAACTTCTCATCAAAATACAGTTTAATAAGTGTGAAAAGACAAATTAGAAAAAGACATTTGTGACACACAGCTGACAAAGGTTTAATATGTGGAATAGAAAGAATTCCCATAAATACATGCAACCCAGTAAAAAAACTGGACGAAAGATATGAATAGATATTTTAGAGGAGAAGAAATACAAATGGCTGTGAACATAGAAAAAGATGCTGAGCCACATCAGTAATCAGGAAGATGCAAATCAAAGACAATTATACACGCATTAGATCAATAAAATCCAAAAAAAGTCTTATAATACTAAATGTTATAGAGGATCTGAAGCAATGGGAATTCTCATTTCTGGCAGAAGTGTAAACTAGCCAATTCCCTTTGTAAAGCAATTTTTCATTACCTAGTAAAGTTGTACATGTGCATAATCCATGACCCACTAATTTTACATTTAGGTGTACCCTATCTTGCACAAATGCACCAGGAGGCATGTTAAAGAATGTTAATAGGGCATTATTCTTAATAGCAGAAAGCTAGAAACAACCATCAACAGGAGAATAGATAATCTGTGGTATAATCATACAATAGAAAGTACTAAGTAACAAAAATTGTTCTACTACAATCATATGTCAACACGGATGGCTTTCATGAACACAAGGCAGAACAAAAGAAATACATTACAATAATACATACAATACATCATATTGGTATCTCTATTGATACAAGGTACAAAAGCAGGCAAAATCAGTATGTTTGGCAATACCATTTTTAATAATACATAGGTAAAATCCTGCAGAAAAACAAAAGAATGCATAACACAAGATTCAACATATTGGTTAGCTCTGGAAGTCAAAAGGAGCTATGACTGGCGAGGGACATATGGGGGCTTCCAAGTTTCTGTTAATATTCCCTTAAGTTGGTCGGTACAGAAGGAAGGGTATTCATTTTGTTGTTATTCTTTAATCTGTACATGTATATTACAAACCCTTTGTATGTGTGGTACATTTTACAACAAAATATTTTAGAAATGTGTATGGTATCTACACATTGGAGAGTTAGCCTGGATATAATTTGCAAAACAAAGATGATTCTTATATCTGTTAAGCCACAATTTTTGCTCCTACATATTTCTTGAATTTACACTCACCTTCCTCTTTTATTTGTTTGTTACCCCATGTCCTTAACATTTCTCATCTGGGCTACTACCCATCGCTTTCTAACTGGTCTCACCTCTTAGAATTATCTTTTACACAGCCACCAAATTGTAAATCTAATCATCCCCATACCCTCATTATTTAGAACGAAAAGTTTTTTTTTTTTTTTTTTTGTTTGCAGATGGTCCATAGAGGGATCAAACCCTGACCCTTGGTGTTATTAGCACCATGCTCTAACCAACTGAGCTAACTAGCCAGCCCCCTAGAACAAAATTCAATGGTTTAGCTTTCCCACAACTGTGCTCTCTGCTATGAGTATTCTTCAGAGATATTTAACATTTTGAAATTTTGGTGCAAAACTTAGTAATGCAGAGAGACAGAGATCTGGCTCCAAGATCAACATTTTTGTGATTCTTGATGGCTGTCATAGCTTTATTTTTCCCATTCATAGTTTTCTTTTAATGGCTGTCATAGCTTTATTTTTCCCATTCATAGTTTTCTTATATCCTGAACTTTCT
>NW_007730068.1:69866-71438 GCF_000696425.1 Galeopterus variegatus
TATTTAACATTTTGAAATTTTGGTGCAAAACTTAGTAATGCAGACAGAGATCTGGCTCCAAGATCAACATTTTTGTGATTCTTGATGGCTGTCATAGCTTTATTTTTCCCATTCATAGTTTTCTTTTAATGGCTGTCATAGCTTTATTTTTCCCATTCATAGTTTTCTTATATCCTGAACTTTCTGATCTGGCTCCAAGATCAACATTTTTGTGATTCTTGATTTTAATGGCTGTCATAGCTTTATTTTTCCCATTCATAGTTTTCTTTTAATGGCTGTCATAGCTTTATTTTTCCCATTCATAGTTTTCTTATATCCTGAACTTTCTCAATTATTGTTTTCTTTTTGTTCTGTAGTATTTTTGTAAGTTATATCAAAATGAATGGGACAGGGCCGGCCCGGTGGCGCACTGCTACAGTGCGCCGCTTGGGAGCGTGGTGGCGCTCCTGCCGAGGGTTTGGATCCTACATACAGACCAGTTCCCGCTCACTGGCTGAGCGAGGTGCGGGCGTGACACGAGGGTTGTGATCCCGTTGCCGGTCTGGTCCGGTACGGGCGCGACACTGAGGGTTGCGATCCGTTGCCGGACACGAAAAAAGACAAAAAGAAAAAAAAAAAAAAAGAATGGGATAGAGAATAAGTAGATTCAGTTTATGCTCCCAACAAATAAATGTTTGTAACTCAAGCCTTCAAAAAATAAACATTTCATAATAAATAATCAATAATTTATGGAGATGTTATGGCAGTAATGAATGCAAAGATGGATAAATCTTAAACTAATTCAGTTCTGGAATATCTAAACACTCTGTAATCTCAGAGATAAAACACCAAACCTATCAGTAAGAGATAATATTTTCTAGTCATCTAAAGATCCAGTTTGTCAGATTATCATGTTAATTTTTATCAAGTTCTATGTTGAACTGCATTTGGTAAATTGGAAGAATAACATACTTGACTATACCTGAGTTTCCTGTAAACCTTCTTAGAATACAAAGGAGGATAAGGGACCAGGTTTTGTTCTTAATTCAATTGTGTTATATGATGCAGAAGTCACAAAGCTTTCATCAACAATTACTGACTACTTTCATTGTTGTCCATGTGAGTTCTGAAAGACTGAAATGCATTCAAGTAATAGAGGTGAGTCCACAGTGCAGCCTTCTGTGTTAAACAAAGAGAAAAATCTTCACTTCTATCCATCACGCGAACAACAGAACATCAACACAAACAATACAGGCATAAGCCAGAAAGCCTGTAGGAATCCAGGGAAGAAAGATCAAAATCAGATTCTTTATAGGTAAGCAATATAAAGAAAATAAAATGTGATTTGCAACAGAATTTTTATAAAAGGAATACAAGCTTGAATAGCCTACTAACCAGGCGCTTCTTTACAAACTGAGTTCCAGACAATGGTTCCATTTATAAGCACTCAAACAGTACCATATACGACACTAAGCAGAGAGTTCACAAAAATATTCTGCCATTGTCAAACATTCAGGCCAACCAAAATTATCCACAGTTTGGGCCGGCCTGTGGCTCACTCGGTAGAGTGCGGTGCTGATAACACCAAGGCCA
>NW_007730068.1:71929-73846 GCF_000696425.1 Galeopterus variegatus
GGTCATCTTTTAAAAAAAAAAAAAAAAAAAAATGACAAAATTATCCACAGTTGATAAATTTCTAAATCCTAACTTACTGAAAAATCATGAATGCCTCATAATTTTCTCCCATAAAAATATGGATGAAGGTCTATTAGAGAAATTGCCAAGACTGCTTAATAATCACTTATTGCAGTTAATTAATATCATTTTAGCAGTTGAGATTATTTCAACCCACGGTGAAAAGCTCACATCATTCTATACTTATTCATACCTCTCAGAGACCTAAATAAGTATTTTATGTCACTATCACTCTATTACAAAAGTACAAAGTAATTTACTTATTTGACATTAAAAAAGTGAAATATCTAATTAGAGAATATATTCTAGATTTATGATGACACCTGACATAATATAAGAATGTCTTAAATGTAATGCACTATTATAAATTGCACCAATGGATCATATTAGCATAATTGTCAGAGTAAGATTCTGAACACCCGAAAGTAATATTACTTTGGGAGGGAAGAATATAATTAGTAAACAGTGCTGATGCGGTAATCATTGTGGTGATTTACAATCCCAGACTGTCTCTCTGGATACATGGTAAGATTATACTTCCCTGTGCACTTGGAATTAGGTGTGGCAAGTAATTTCTCCAGCTAGAGAAAGAAAAAGCTTTTAGAGGATGTCTCTACCACTTCTGTTTCTCCCTCTGGCTTCCTGATTGACAATATTTAAGATGACAGCTGCTCAGCCAGCCGGGAACCCTGCACAATTACTACAGGCAGAGTCCTGCTTCCAACCTGCAATAAAAATATAGCATAGCAAGAAATAAGTAAAATATATGCTTTAAGTAACTGAGATTTTGGAATTTGTCACCGTGTCACAACCTAGTCTATCCTGTCACAATATCATATACAAAAGTATACAAGAATTGATGTTTGGACATCACCATCAAGAGTGAAATAAAGATCAATTCTCTGTCTCAATTCTGCTTTGATTTATCTAGAGGACCACTGTAGTTGCTATGAGGAAGATATCTCAAATTGTGCCAATTAATTTGAATACTACAAAGATGTGGCTGGTGAAGTAGAAGGACAGATGTTGCATGTTATAATACAATAGCTGAAAGAATGCTAGCCATGTCAGACAGCCTAGTGTACATTCTTCTGCATATATTTACATTAAGTGAACAGAAAAAATATTAGTTAATTTTAAAAGCAATTTATTCCCATTCCATATGGGCTCTGGTATTTATCCTCTGGATCAGAAATGAGCCAAGGCAGCACCTTCAGAGTCCTTTCAGTTATTTATTTAAGAATTCAAATGATAAGGTAGGTTCCTTGACTTTATTTAAAGTTGTGTTATTATTTATATTTTATGAGGGAAGGAATCCCGTTGATCTTGTTCAAAGATATATCCCTAGTACTTAGAATAGTGCACATAACAAGTAGACCAAAAATAAGTATTTTTTAAATGAATAAATCTGCATTTTTGTTAGAAGTTTTCATTAGCTGCAGGGTCAATGTGAGTTAACCGTCTGGTGTGGCTCTCCTAAAACCCAAATGCATTTTAGCCTGCAGTAATGGAAGTATCAGGTCTAGGATAAATGAATATAATTCATTCTATCTTCTTAGCCTTTTGGAGAGTAATATTTAGTTAAATAAAGTACCACCCACTAGGACAGACAGACATTAGATTCTATTGAGAATTTTCCCTTTTCCCTAACTTGTTTACACCATGGTGACCTCAGAAAATGATGATATTTGTAAGATACAAGTGGGTAAAAGAGGCTTTGCTGGGCCACTCTTAGGACTGAAGGACTAAAATACCATCAACTAACAAGTTTCTCCTAGAGAATCCTTTATTTCTAACACAAGCTGCTCTTTGCTGATAATGAAAGAATATTTTCGTGACAAGGTAGAGAGATTTTTT
>NW_007730068.1:74314-75476 GCF_000696425.1 Galeopterus variegatus
TTTTTTACTCTAGAAAAAATATGCAGTATTCAAGAGAGAACATAAAAATGAAAATTGTGCTTTCTCTCACACATGCATGAAGGCCGTGACACCCACAGAAAGTGACAATATTTTGGCACACTTGTAACACAGTTTGGAAAGCTCTACTCTGCTGTGTCAGGAGAAAAACAACTGGGATGGAAGGTGGGGACTTGAAGCCATAATATTAATAATTAAACTAGCCACAATTAATTCAGCACTTCCAATGTAAGGCACTTTGCATATATTAATTTACTTAATCCATTTAACAACTATATGGGATGGGTGTTATTTCCTCTGAGTTTTCATTAAGGAAACAGAGGCTTAGAGACATTTAATAGTATATCCAGGTATGTGTAAGTGGTTTATGGCAGAAATGGGTGTTGAATCTAGGACGAACCCTAAGTCCCATATTCTTTTCTCTGCAAAACAGCAAAACAGAAAGGGCTTTTATATGTGCATAACTGCTTCAAATATAAAAAGACTGTAATGTGCCAGAGAGGTTACAAATTTCTGATGTTTGAAGAGGTTGATCTACTACCTATAAGAATCATGAAGGAAGACTGACTTTATTTCAGAATAAGGAAGAAATGACTATCCCATGAAGGTAGAATTCCCCACCGTAGGTGGTATTAGCAAATGACTACTTCTTAGGGAGTTTTCGAGCAGACTCCTGCTTGGATGACCTTTGATTTTACTTTCAATTTTAAGTATGATGTTACAGTAAGTAAAAAGTATGAGAAGATTCTGTTAGAAATATTGTTTCTCTTACATGAACCTTTTCAGGAGGGATTTGTATTTTAGAGTAATTGCATGTGGATAAACGGCCCACTTCCAAGAAAAAAGGTTCAATAGTTTTTCAAAGAGTTTACATGTGACTTTATTTAAAGACTGCCCAAATAATATTTCTGACCAACACCTGGTCAGAAATACATTTATTCTGAAAAATCAAAATACAGTCTCAAATCTCCATCAGCAGCAGGATTGGAATAGAACAAAGAGGCTTTATTTATTACTTTCCCCAATCCTTCCCAAAGTAGTGAATGGATATCAATTAACAAGAAATCTTAGAATCCATAGATTATGCTACTGTGGGGAATGGTTTGGGGGAATTTTGTTGTCGAATTTTGTTTTATTTTGTTGT
>NW_007730068.1:76011-95393 GCF_000696425.1 Galeopterus variegatus
ATGCTACTGTGGGGAATGGTTTGGGGGAATTTTGTTGTCGAATTTTGTTTTATTTTGTTGTTGTGTATAAGAGAAAGACTATATTTTCAGATTTCCTCTTGTGTTTTACTGCTTTTTTAAGTGGGAAAATTATCCCTTTCATTTGCCCACCACCTTTTTCATCGATACATTTCATTTTCTTTTCTATAATAGCAACTACTCTTATAAATCAAGGATTCCCTTAGAAGAATATTTTCTTCCCGGACAAAGCACAGGAGCATTAAGAGAAAGTGTTGGCCACTGAACAGTAAAGGGTAATTACAGAGTGAGACACATCACTGCTGCTATACCCTACCGCTGTCTTCTCTGTCTTTGCCCCTTCTCCCTCTTTCTCCTCTTTACTTTCTTTAGGCCAGGGCAGTAGGTGCCCCCTTTAACCTCTGGTCCTGTGAAGGGTCTGAAATGACTTTGGACCCACAGCTCTTATCTTCCTGATTCTTTATTCCCTAAACCGAAGGTAATTAAAGAGACAAACCTAAACCACAACAGCAAAGGAAATTCTAGATAAGGATGTGATCTTCCAATCACTTGCAAATGATCTCTCTTTTCCTTGGCTAAAGGTACTTTCCATTATAAGGAAGAATAATTGAAGTCAGAGGAAAAGTCTTGTGGACCTGGATTGCAGATAATTCTGTCATTAATCACATTAATTATTTGTTAAATGAAAGTAAGCATACTAATATCATTGAAATTTGCTGAAAGGTATCTACCCAGATAAAATATGTGTACAATTTATTTCCTGTCCCATCCTTCCAACTATGTTTTAAAAGCCAGGTACATAGTACGTAATCAATAAATGCTTGTTGCTCTTCTGGCCAAGATGGCAGAATAGACAGTCCCCAGCATTACTCTCTCCCACAAATCAATGAATTTACAACTATTGAAAAGCAATGACAGCCATGCTGGGGCCCCTAGAGTTCAGGGGAAGAGGAGGAGAGAACTATGGAGTTCATGAAGGCATGATGAGAGAAAGGATCACTGCCACCATTTTGAATCCCGGCTGCTTCAAGCCTGGCCCTGGTGAGCGCATGGAACAAGAACTGGCAAAAGCCACTACGGTGCCCTTTGTATGAAGTTGCTTGGAGGCAGCAAGGGACAAGAGGGCCTTGGTGGCCCCAAGGCCAGCAAGACCACAAACAGGGTTCCTGTGGACCTACATAAGAGTGAGGGACCACAGATAACTGAAAAAAGGAGCCACTCAAAGGCTGGAGAGTCATCGCAAGGGACTGGCAAACAGCTTATCCTATGGGAAGTATTTGGAGTGTGGGTGGTGGGGGAGATGGGCCACTGGGGGAATGGGCATAGCACGGACAGCTGATCCGCCCTCCAGTCAGCCCAGGCCCACTCAGTGTAGACTGGTCAGGAATAAAGAACTTCATGGGGAGCAGTTTGCTGAAAAGACACCTTGCCCAGACCAGAGTTTCCACACAACACAGGTGTACCAGGCTTCATGAGACCCAGAAGTGCTTACAAGGTCACCAATTAAAACCTGAGCTGCACAAAAAGCCTTCCCCAAAGAATCAACAGCAAAGCAGCAATTTAGCTCAACCACAGGGCTCAAGGGTTCAAGGTCCCCACAGGAGGTTCTCCCATTTTAGAAGTAAACAAAGGACAACAAATTAATTCCAGTGCAGATTTTAAGTGGTGGGAACAGTGAATAATCCAACACAGACCTGAAAGAAAAAACAAAATACCCACAGATCAGAGACAAAGTTTGATATTAACCAGAAAAGGAACACCTAGAAGGACCAGAAGTCCCCTAGGCTCCTGAGCTGGGGATGGGGGAGGGCTATGGGCTTCAGCCATACCCCCCTGATGACCACAGCCCAGCAATGACCACCCAGGCTGTCACCAGAAGTGCCCTGGGCTCCTGAGCCGGGGTGATGGGGGGCCGAGTGCCTCAGCCACACACCGCAACATCTGTACCCAGCCCAGCAACGACCACCAAGCCACTGCTTGAAGAGCCCCGAGCCACTGCTTGAAGAGCCCCAGGGTCCCAAGCTAGGGTGGCGAGGGGGCCAAGAGCCTTAGCCATGCCGCCCCAACATCTGCAACCAGCCCAGTGACAACCATTGAGCCACAACCAAAAACACCCTGAGCTCTTGAGCCAGGGCAGTGGGGGACTGAGGGCTTCAGCCACACTCCTTGGCATGTGCATCCAGCCAAGCAACAACTGAGCTGCTGCTGGAAGCCCACTGGTCTCCCCTGCCAAAATGAAAGGGGTGCCACGGGCCTTGACTATACCCCCACTCCTTCCTTCCCTATTTCTCTCCCACCCTATTTCCCTCCCCCTTTTCCTCTCCCCACCCCCAACTGCTCCACAACAACAACATAGAATGTAAAAGAATAATAATATTAATAAATAAAAAAATTAAAAATAGAATAAAAAATAAATGCTTGCTGAATAAAACAATAAGATATTATGACTGGGAGATAATGGCATAGGAAATTATGATTTCATAATCTTTAATATGCATATTTTGAGACAACTGCTTGATACGTGAAATCGTTTTAAAACCAAAGTCCTTTCAGTTCAGTAGAACCATTGGTAAGAATCTGACAAGACTCAACATATACATAATTTTGCTTAGGACTGGTGATAATTTCTTCTTTGATGAGCAAAGGAAACAACATAGTGTTTAAGAGTACATATTCAGAATTCAGACTGCTGGAATCCAGCTCCATCACTTACCAGCTTTGTCACACTGGTCAAGTTTCTTATTTAGGTTCCCTCATGTATCCTACATTCCCTCATCTATAATAGGGGAATAACTCATAGGGTTATCAGAAGGATTAAATGAAATAAATCTTGTGAGGTACTTAGTATAGTGCCTGACACATAGTAAGTATTAAATGAATATTAACCATTAGTCTCTCAGAATATAGAATAAAAGGAAATATATACATAGGGAAGTATAACTAATACATAAAAAGGTGGTTAGGCTGCCTTTTATATCTGTGCAGTTAAAGTTTTGAGATTTTAGGTGACTATGTATTGCTCTTCTATTTTTGTACATGCTTCAATACTTACACTATGAAATATTATAATACTATTAAATAGCACTTTATAGAAATAATATATACAAAAGGGTTAAATGCTTTTTAAAGTATCATCAAAACTAAGGCTATTAAAATTTTTTTCCCTAAAAATATTTTCAATATTTTAAACATAAACTATCTTTAAAAAATTGAATAGTTATCTTTTATTCAGCACTAGAATGTCTGGAGACATAATGCTACTGCTTGAAGTTTGCAAGTAGATTGACAAGTGCTCCTAAGAAGCATGAATATAGTTCAGAATATAATCCTAGAAAGTAAAGAGGAACACTTTGTAAACAGTTGGAAATCTCTTTGTATGAACTGTTGGTTTTATATATTAACATTAACAATCTTTCGGACACTAAAGTCATTCAAGTTCAAGACAATCCCTGATGAATTAGTTCAAGTGCCATGATGTGGGCCAAAGAGTAAGGTTACATACATCCTCACTGAGAGAGTGATGCCATTTTTTAATTAGTTTTTAGAATCCTTCAGTTAGATTTCCATGGCTTTTTTTTATTCCTAATAACATTTAAATTTAACTTCTTGTTCACCTTGCTTACTACTTGTTTTTGTCTAGCATGATTTTTATGCCTTCAGGTGTGTATGAATTATTTATGTACCCATATAATTTCCTTTCTACATCTCCATGCTGTGTTGTAAGTGAAAATTATGAAGGAATATTAGATAAGATGAGAGCAAAACCAAGAGAAATGCAATATAGTTATGCATGTGTACTGATAATGCCAACCATCAAGCATTACTGGACTCAGCTGAAAAAACACATGTAAAATATTCTGTAATGGCCTTTACCAGTTGCTTATTTTATATTGCCCTAAGCTAAAATTATTTCCTAGAAGACATTATTTTGTAATATAACACTTTCTCACCTCTAATCTCCCCAGCAGCCCCTCCCGCCACCACTGCCCCAAATACCAGGTAATTTTATTAAATCATACTGCATTTTGTTAGCAGTATGAGGAAATAGACTAAATGAATGTTGGATCATCTATTATGCCAGTGAATAAATTACAAAGTGTCGTTTCTCCAAATCAAATGCATTTGCAAATCAAGCCCTGCAGTAGCTGTAAAAAGAGGAGATTGCTAGACTCATATTTTATATTCATTTTAAATCATAAATCTTTAGGATGTCTTAAAATGCATGTGAAAAATCATATATCTTTAGATTGCCTTTAAGTCCACAGATACAATTATATATCTCCTTCCATGCTATTCACAGAGGGTAAAAGAATTTGCCACACTTGCATTATTTTATCCTAACAATTCATACCCTTCACAGGCTTTTCTCAAAGGCCATCTCTCTCTTAATCTTCTCCAAAAGCCATACAACTCATGCTTTTTCTATGATGGAGACAGTTTTAGTCTGAAATCCCCCAACTCTGCATTTCATCTTCAAAATCTCCTCTCTGTAAGGAGTAAGCCCCTTTCCTTGCTTTCAAGTCAGAAAAAATGGAAATGGTGTTTCAAGTTTAACTTCATCTTATGTTTTTATATCACTCAACATCTGTTTATTTCTTCTATCCTCACATTCTGCCATGAAATTCTTGAGTTAAAAACTATACTTCGTCCATCGCAAAGTCAGAGATCAGAAAAAGTGCCTACAAGGCTGTTGTGAAACCATCTGCTAAGTTTCACCTGGCTTCCAAGAAAGTGCAAAGTAAAACATTTTACTGGTTTGCAGCATTTAGAAAATGAGACAAGTACTGGCTGGTTAGCTCACCAGATAGAAGGTGGTGCTGATAACACCAGGGTCAAGGGTTCAGATCCCTGTACCAGCCAGCCTCAAAAAAAAAAAAAAAAAAAGAGAGAGGGAAAAAAAAGAGAAATTAAAAAAACAAAAAAAAAAAAAAAAAGAGAGAGGGAAAAAAAAGAGAAATTAAAAAAACAAAAAAAAAAAAAAAAAAAAAAAGAGAGAGAGAGAGAGACAATAGAGCATTAAGTCAACTATAAGAAACAGTAAGTAATTTATTTTCTCTAATACCTAAACCTGCTCTAATATATCTACTGGAATCTTTTATTTCTTATTCTTTGGTAATGAAAGAAAACATGCTGTCTTGTAAAATTACCTCTAAAACAATTGTGTGGTAATGTGGTTGGAGTGGTGTGTTTAGAGTCTGAAAATCAAGAATGACCTTGCTGTGTAATCTGACAACTCTCATGTTCTCTTGGTATCCTGTGTGTTGATTTCTCTCTCTGTAAAATATACACTACCTTTTATTTACTACAGTGGGAATAGAAAATCATTTTTCTGACAATCCTTTTAGCATAGTGCTTTGTATGAGAATTTAAAAAAAATTTTTTTTAAGGATTGAAAGTTCACTTCCTTTCAGATATCGTCTGTGTTGAGGCTTCATTTTCAGCCCTCATGTACTCACTATTTTAGCTACTGACACTAATTCATGTATTATTTTTTGTCATCAATATAAAAAAAATTGTTTCTGAATAGCCACTGCAGATTTTTATGTTTTTCTTTAATGTAATACCTCTGCAAAGCAGTTTAATTCCTTTCTTTTCTAGGTTGCTCATGTTGGAAGGCATATTTTCTAAACTCTTCTCAAGAGATGATAAAATAGACTAGTTGGTAAATCTTTCTCTGTACAGATTTTCAAAACTCCTATTGATCCACTGTGCTTTCATGTTAAAGAAAGAATCAAAACATCAGCTCTAAAACAAGATAACTTCAGCTCCGGGGCTGAGAAGGCCAGCCAGCCGCTGGGTAGTTTTGATATCAGAAGGATTTCAAAACCTTCTCTCTGTAGAGGATCAGTTATACAACCACACTGGGGCATCAACATAAAGGTGGTAACCAGCGTGTAATTCATGGAACTCTGCAGGTCCTACAGGTCCCTCTGACTAAAATATAACTTAGTTATTCTCACAAATGTGCTTCACAAGCCCCAGGGTTTGTGGTTCTACACTGAGCCAGTGGTCAGAGTGAGGACATTTTGCTGTCCCTCCGGAGACAGACAAGAGAGGAGAGCTGAAAGTATGTAGATCTCACAGCTACATCCTGATACTTATATTTTAATACTATGATGGGAATAAATTACTCTGAGTGTACTGATGATGGATATTCTGGCTCTGCATTAGTACGTTTCTGTTGCTTACAACAAAATACACAGAATGGATAATTTGTAAGAAAACGAAATTCATTGCTTACAGTTTCTGAAGCCCGGAAGTCCACAGTCCAGGGAACATATCTGGTGAGGTGACCCTACAGCAATGCAAGGTGTCACATGGCGGAATTGCAGAGCAGAGAGAGATTCTCACGCGCTCTCCTTTTAAAGCCTCAGAACCACACCCATGACCACCATTATTAATCCATTTACTACACCATGGTCCTACAATCTAATCACCTCTTTAAGTCCCCACCTTTCAATTACCATAATAAGATATCCCACCTTCAATACTTACACTGGGAATTAAGCTTGTAATATATGGACTTCGGGGGACACAATTCAATCAATCCACAGCAGGCTCTGTGTGGTTAGATCTCATAAAGCTCTACTTCAATCAGTGGAGATCAAAATATGCATGTAAATTCTCTGTATAACGTCAGTTGAAACCTATTCAGACAAGGATCAATGTTATTTTTAGAGAAAGCACAAGAATGTGAAAAGGTTCGCATACTGGCTACATAAAAATTGTTGCTTTCTTCTACTCGGGGGTTGATTTATGAAATTGCTCTTGGATTGACTTCACGAATTTCTTCATTGTTGTCTTTGTTTTGTTTTTACATTTTTTGACCTTCATAGCTCGAAGAGGGGGTCTCATTTGTATAGTGCTAAGAGATGCAGGTTATTCCCACTGTGTTGTGTGTGCAGTTTTAAAAAATGCTTTATAACAAATGTATACGTGCAGTTGACAGAAGTAATAGTCTCATTTTACGTTTGTGTTAAGTCTCTTAATACTAGGTAAATGCAAAACAGGTGCTGCAAAGAGCCTACAGCAATTATAGCAAGGATGACACATCAGTAGTTGTTATTATGACTTAACAACTAAGGGTTAGCTGAAAATCTTGTTAAACTCAGAAGACTGCTCAGTATCGTCACTGCATAGAAGTATAACAGTTAAGCTGGCTTGTCTTGCCATGTCGTTATTCAGAACTGAAAACACCCTTTGGATTAATGTTTCCTCATTTCCTGGCCCATTCATTTTACCAAATGACATTTATTACGCGACACTGTACGTTTTGACTTGCCTTCTGTTAGGAAGGGTTTTTTTTTTTTTTTTTTTTTTTTTTTAAATGTGTTTTCTATTAAATACCCCTTACCCCCAGTTTAGGCCATAAATAACATTATGCATTTTGTAAACTATACTCATCATATATGTCTTTATTTTATAAAATTATATAAACTATACCTACTGTAATCCTTTTTATTATCAGTGCTGACGTACTATTTTGGAGGAAGTTAACAAAACAGACTCAAAATCAGTTGAAAAATCCTTTCAAAATGCCAACCTAATTTTTACCAATATCAATTTATAGAAGGGTAAATTTCTTCTTCCAAATGCTAAAATATCGGTTAGCCTCACTTCTTTTATTCTCCTCCTTATTTTTCTTCAAATTTGTCTTAGATAAGATTTCAGTTCCACATGTACTATTCCTCTTTCACTTAAAGGCTATAATTAAGTCTTTTATTTGTTCCGACTGCAATTCATTCCTGGCACTGGATAAGACCTAAGCTATTGCTTCTCTGGGTTCTCCCCACAATACGAGTGTAGGTAACTGTAGAATTATTACTAACTTTTCTAATATGAATTATAATACACATGACAAAACAAATTCACTTTAATATAAAGTGGGATGTAGAATTTTATTTCATCAGTCACCTGTCAGGCTAACCCACTTATAAATTCTAAAATTGTTTTTAACCTCACATTATTGTTTCTTTTTATTTTTATTCTCAAAACATACATCAAATTTTGCATGACATGTTCTTTTTTGGGTTTATGTATGTTTTGCTTTTTTACAAGTATTTAATATATTATTTTAAAAGTATTGCTTCATTTCTTCCACTCTAGTATTTTAAGGTCAGAGTTATACTCAATTCAGCATGTTCTAGAACTAAGTGCTGGGAGAAATACCCTGCTTTCTGGTTACTCTTATGCAAACTAGAGTCATCTTCTTTATGATGAAATAGTAAATTGAACGTTGGAAAAAACAAGACTGAACTCATAAGCTTAGGCCTAGTACAAAATTAGGTGTATAGTAAATATCTAAGAAATACTTAGCAATCTGAAAAACAATACAAAATTTTAACATTTTTTAGATGAATCTTACTTATTATTAATTCCTCTACAATTAGGCAACCGAAACCCTAAAGACTTTAAGGTAATAAAGTAGGCAAGGGAATGGGAATAAAAAGTAGCTTTTAAACTCCTTGTTCTGTGTTTCATTAACCCGATGAAGAAGGGGCTATAGCCTTGATCTTCTACAAGCACGGTCTCTCCATTCAGTTCTACTGAGACCCCCACAGAATCCATTGTTCTCTTCCTACTACTGAAGGCAGTGTGACCTTTTTAATTATTTGAACCAATTTACCCACTGATGCCGTTACTATAGTCAGACCTTCTGTGAGCACTCTGTGCTTATTCCTGCTTCTTTGCATATGCTCTGCCCTGTTCCCACGTAATGCTGTCTGCAATTCTGCTTTCCACTATTTGGTTTTCCATTGTTTAGACTTCAGCTCTACTCGTATCTCCCCCATTAAGCCTTCTCTCGATACCTGCTATCAACCTCAATCTCTTTCTGCTCTGAATCCTGTTAACCCTGAAACTTATATCTATACTATTTCATATTTTTATTTTGTTTATATATAACTTTACATTATATGCTCCTTATAAACTATATTATATATGTCTGTATCTACCACTAGCAACACAATAGTTTCGAATGTCTTATTTAATTGAATTGAAGGGTTAAAAATGGTCAATGGGCTCCTTTGTTCTTCTGTTCATCATCCCAGTTCTAGTGGTTTGAATTGAAGACTAAGCAAAATAAATCAGTCAGAGTACAGTCAGGAAAAAAGAACCCAAGCCAAGTGGTTTAATACAAAGGATTTAACACAGGGAACTGGTTACAAAGGTGTAACCACGAACAGTAAATGGTGAAGCCAGGGATTAGCAAAAGCAAGAAGTTGCCAACACCTCTAGGGCTGGAGGGACAAAAAGAGAAGGTGGTTTCCTTGCTGCTCAGCAGGAGCTGGGGCCACCAAGGGTAGGACTTCTAGAAGAAGCTAGCACCACGGAGGAGAAATAACCACTGTCAGAAATATTGGCCAAAGCTAGGAAAGAAGGAGAGGCATACCCTGGTTTCTCCCCATCTCCTACACTCCAAACTCCTGCAAATGATTCTTATTGGCCAAACTAACCAGAAGGCAGTTGGCAAAGAAACCTAGGAAATGTGATTTAAAGAAATGAACCCTCTGTGATGCAGAGCAGAGCAGGAGAAACAGAGAAAAAAGATCTAAGAGGAAACGGGCAAACGATTAACACATTGATAGACCAGAATTAAACAAAATCAAAGCTATTCCGCATGTAGTGAAACTACAAATAGTTCAAAATAACTCACAAGTAACTTGTTTCCAATATCTTTACTAGGATTGCTATTTCTGAAAGGTCACAATTTAATAATTTAGGTTTTAGTAATTTGCAATTCCTTTTATTTTATTATAAATTATAAAATACTAAGTCTTTCTATCCTTGGCCTGTTTCAAAAGGATTGCAACTATTCTGGCATCTAGCTGTCACTTTTAAAGAAATAATTTCCAAAATATATCTCCTAACTTAATCTAATCCCCTAAATTCTAGCTGCTCCCCTATTTATACCTAACGAATGAATTGTTCATCTGTTAACATTTCTAAAACTAATCTCATTCTTTTGCTATTAGCTGACAAAATTATACATATATATATATGTATATGTATGTACAAAGCAAAAAGCTAGCTTCAGCAAAGTAGGAAATGTACTGGCTTAATCTAACTGAATAATCTACATTTAAGTCCTGTATTTCAGGCATAACTGGATTCAGGAGCTTAAACAATATCACTTAAATTCTTCTCTCTCTCTCTGCTCTAACTGGCTTTGGAGTGGGGCTGGGGGTGTTACCTTCCCAATTCAAATCACACAACAGTTTGGGGAGAAGGTCGTTTCCAAAGAAAAAGATAATAAGAGGATTAAAAAAAAAAAAAGCATGTATTCACTATACCCTTTCTTCCTCCTACTTCCAATTTCTTAAAAAATTTTTAGGTTTTTTTGCTGTTATAATTTTGTCAGCCCAGATAGTTTTAAACCATCTACCCACTAACTCTTGCCTCCAGACCTAATCAATCATCAAATCATATCACTTTTTCATTGAAAATAATTCTAATGTCAGTCATTTGTTTATTTTCACTGTTACCACCTTGATTTAGACCAGGTTTTATCAACCTAGACACTATTGACATTGTGGGCCAGAAGACTTTTGTTGAAGTGTATTCTCGTGTGCATTAGGACCTTAAGCTGCATCTCTGGTCTCTATCCAATGGATGCCAGAAGCACTCTCCCCTGTGTGACAGCCAGAATGTCTCCAGACATTGCAAATATCTCCTGAGGGTAAAATATCCCCCAGTTGAGAACTTTTGATTTAGACATTTGTTATTTTATGCTTGGCGTATTTTGCTAGTCTTTTAACTAATGTTTCTACTCCCATTATCTATCCTTTTACCCTTTTTTTCATACAGTACTGCCAAAATAGTATCATTGAAGCACCACATTGATTATGGAAATCCTTTGATAAAACTTCTGCTGATTTTTCTCTAATGCCTCCTGAATAAAGACCAGATTCTTTAATCTGGCATCTGTAAGAAAACTCATGACCTATTATTATTCAGATAAACATAAGGGAGTATTTTCCACTCATTGTCCCTGGCTCTGCCTGTATTTTTCAAGTTATGGGTCATGCTGCTTTATAGACCAGCAGTGTCTTCTTCTTCTTCTTTTTTTTTTTTTTTTGTGACCGGTAAGGGGATCGCAACCCTTGGCTTGGTGTCACCCACACGGCGCTCAGCCAGTGAGCGCTCCGGCCATCCTTATACAGGATCCGAACCCATGGCAGGAAGCGCTGCACTCTCCCGAGTGCGCCATGGGGCCAGCCCGGCAGTGTCTTCTTTCAATTCAGCTTGTCAAACTCTCAAACTCCTATGCATCCTCTAAAGCCCAGCTTTGGTGCTGCCCTGTCTTTTCCTTTAGGAAATCTTTCTCGTATCTTCCTCCTTTCTCCCCAGTATACACTCATCCCCATCTGCTCTCACCTTTTTATTTATTTTATATAGAATATACCTCTATCTATCTATCTATCTATCTATCTATCTATCTATCTATCTATCATCTATCTATCTAAGCCCGGATGTGGTGCTCTGGAAAGCATCCTGTTTTACATCGATCCACTTATTATGGTATTCAGAATTCAGATGCTCACTGCTGTGAGCAATAGAAGCTAATATTCATTATAATATTCATTGGCCATCTGCTCTGTGTCAAAGTCTAAGTTCTTTTGTAAAATTAAGAAGAAAATGCACATTTAAAGAAAGAAAAACACAAAAAGTGTTAACATTACCTATTTTTTACTTATGATGATTGACCTTTTATTTGACTTACAATGATTCTTATTTTTTCTTTGTATTATTCAATTACAAATAAATATAAGTAAATATATAAAAATATCTATACTTATGTGTATATATATAAATCTTAGTGTTTTATATATATAAAGGATATATTTATAAAGGATAATGCTTACCTAATCTTCCCATGTGGGCATCAAAATCACAATTTCAAAATTACATTGGGTGAAAAAATAAAAATAAAATAAGAAAAAAAACCATTGTAAATCAAATCGTCAAAAATAGTTAATCAACTATTAATGTTAATTATACCTAATGCAAAAATCTGCAAAACTCTGATCAAAGAACTCAAAGAAGAACTAAATAAATGAAGAGATAGTCCATGTTCATGGACAGAAATACTCAGTATTTTCTAGATCTCAGTTCTTTGCAACTTGATCTATGGATTCAGTGCAATCCCAATCAAAATCCCAGTAGGTTATTTTATGGATAGCAACAAACTGATTTTAAAATTTATATGGAGAGGCAGAAGGCCCAGATCCTATCTGGAGCTGATGCTTATTGTTTTGGAAGATTATTAATTATTAATTAAACTTCATTAGTAGATATGGCCATATTCAGATTATCTATGCTTGAGGTTTGATAGATTGTCTTTCAATAATTGGTCCATTTCATCTTTGTTATCAAATTTGTGGGCATAGAGTTGTTTGTAATATTTCTTTATTATCCTTTAATATCCACAGGATCTATAGTGATGTCCCCTCTTTCATCTCTGAGATCAGTAATTTGTGTCTTTTCTCTTTTGTCTTTTTTTTTAGCCTGGCTAGAAGCTTATCAGTTCTATTCATCTTTTCAAGAATCAGCTTTTGGTTTTGTTGATTATCTCTACTGAGATTTCCTTTTCTTAATTTTGTTTTATTCCACTCTAAGTTTTATTATTTCATTTCTTCTGCTTAATTTGGAATTAATTTGTTGTTTTTCTAGTTTTCTAAGATAGAAGTTTTGATTATTGATTTTACATCTTTATTCTTTTCTAATATATGCATTCAGTGCAATAAATTTCCCTCTAATCACTGATCTTGCTGCATCCCACAAATTTAATAAGCTGTACTTTTTTTTCATCTAATTCAAGATACTTTTTAAATTTTCGAGGTTTCTTTTTTGACCCATGAAGTCAAAAAGATGTTATTTAATCTCCAGACATTTTCCAGATATCTTTCTGTTATTGATTTCTAGTTTAAGTTTATTGTGGTATGAGAGCAAACAATGTATTAATTTTATCCTTTTAAATTTGTTAATGTGTGTTTTATAGCTCAGAACGTAGTTTATCTTGGTGAATGTTCCATGTGAACTTGAGAAGAGCGTGTATTCTGCTGTTGTTGGATGAAGTAGTCAATAGATGTCAGTTGTATCCAGTTGATTGAGGGTGTTGTTGATAGTAACTATGTTTTTACTGATTTTCTGCTGACAGGAAATGTCCATTTTTAGTAAAGTGGTGTTGAAGTCTCCAACTACAATAATGAATTTGTCTATTTTTCATTGTAGTTCTATGAGTTTTTTGCCTCATATTGTTAGGTGCATAGGCTAAGGATTATTATGTCTTTTTGGATAATTGACTCTTTTGTTACTATGTATTGCTCCTCTCTATCTCTGATAACTTTCCTTGCTCTGAATTTAGATCTACTGGAAATTAGTATAGCTACTTCTGCTTTCTTTTGATTAGTGTTAGCATGATATATCTTTCTCTTTCCATTTACTTTAACCAATATGTGTCTTTATATTTAAAGTGAATTTTTTGTAGGTAACCTACAAGTATAGTCAGTTTTGTCTTTTTATCAACTGCAACAACCTCTATCTTTTCACTTGTGTATTTAGACCATTGATATTTAAAGTGATTATTTGTGTACTTGGATTAATGTTTGCCATATTTGTTACTGTTTTCTATTCATTGCCTTTTCTTTTTGGGGGGATCCTATTTTTTGTCTTCCACTCTTTTTCTGCCTTTCATGGTTTTAATTGAGCATTTTATATGATTCCATTTTCTCTCCTTTCTTAGCATATCACATACTTTTTTAAAAAACTTTTTTTTAGTGGCTACCTTAGAGTTTGGAATATACATTTATAGCTAATCCAAGTCCACTTTAAAGTAACACTATACCAATTCACACACAGTGCAAGTACCTCATAATAACAAATAATCCCAATTTCTTTCTTTTATCTCTGGCTGTCATTTCTTTCACCTATGCATAAGCATATATATGATACATAATCAAATACATTGTTGTTGTTATTTTGAAAAAAAATTAATCTTGTAGGTCAGTTAAGAATAAGAAAAGCAAATTTTGTATTTTACCTTCATTTATTCCTTCATCAGTGCTCTTCCTTTATTTATGTCAATCCTAGTTTTTGACCTATATCATTTTCCTTCTCTCAGTAGAACTTTTTAAAACATTTCTTACAAGTCAGGTCTACTAGCAACAAATGCTCTCAATTTTTGTTTAAGAAAGTATTTATTTCTCCTTCACTTTCAAAGGATAATTTTGCAGGAGGCAAAGTTCTAGGTTGGTTGGGTTTTTCTCTCAACTCTTTAAATATTTCACTTTTTCTCCCTTTGTTTGCCTGGTTTCTGAGGAGAAGTTGAATGTAATTCTTATCTTTGCTTCTCTATTTTCAGAATTTCTTTGGCTATTTGAGGTCTTTGTTATTCCACAGAAATTTTAGAATTGTTTTTCTATTTCTGTGGAGAATGCCATCAGGATTTTGATACACATTGCATTAATCTCTATATTGCTTTGGGTAGCATGGACATTAAAAAATAATGATTCTCTTGATCCATGAGTGCAGGGTATCTTTCCATCTATTTGTGACTTTTTAAATTTCTTTCATTAATATTTTATAGCTTTCAGTGTTAGATTTCTCATTTCCTTGGTTAAACTTATTACTAACTTTTTTTGATGCTATCATAACTGGAATTGTTATCTTGATTTATTTTTCAGCTAGGTTGTTACTTGTGCATAGAAATGTTACTGATCTTTGTATGTTTAATTTGTATCCTACAACTTTACTTTAGTAAAGCTCACCAAAGTTTAGTAAAGTTTACTAGTAAAAACAATTTTTTGTGGAAACTTTGGTGTTTTCTACATCTATGATCATGTCATCTGCAAATAGAGATAATTTTACTTCTTTTTGATTTGGATGCCTTTATTATTTTTTTTCTCATGTATGATGGCTTTTGCTAGTTCTTCCAGTACAGTGTTGAACAGAGTGGAAAGAGTGGGCATCCTTGTCTTTTATTAAATCTTGGTAGGAAAGCTTTCAGGTTTTTTCCATTGATTTTAATGTTAACTGTGGATTTTTCATAAGTGTTTTGTTTTATTTTGAGTAACTTTCCTTCTATACTTAGACTGCTGAGAATTTTTAATCAAGAAAGTATGTTAAACTTTGTCAAATGCTTTTTCTGCATCAATTGAGATGATTGTGTGATTTTTATCTGTCATTTTGTTATTGTGATTTATCATACTGATTAATTTGCTTATGTTAAAACAGTCTTGCATGCCAAGGACAAATCCCCCTTGGTTGTAATGTATAATCTTTTTGAAGTGTTTTTGAATTCAGTTTGCTATTATTTTGTTGAGGATTTTTATATAAATGTTCATCACAGATATTGGCTGGCATTTTTCTCATGGTGTCTTTGTCTGGATTAGGCATCAAGGTGATGTTGATCTCATAAAATGTGTTTGGAAATATTCCCTCTAGTTTTATTTCTTTGAAGAGTTAAACTAAACTCTACTGACTATTGATTAAGATAACAGGATAAGGAAATAAGTGTAGACAAATTTGTACTTGATTTGAAAGTCCAAAAGAGGATGATTTGATACATATATTGTACTCCTTTCATGTGTGTGTGTGTACATGCACTCCTGTGTATAGGTGTCTGTTCATTTGTTTTAAAGCTAGTATATTTTGTTACCTACCTACCCCAAAGTCCAAAACAAGAAAACTTGTGTTAATAGACCCTATTATCTGTGCCCCCTTGTTTATGGCAGGAAAGAGTTTTCCACTGAAATATAACGATCATAGTTACTCTCAAGCTTTGATTAGTATCTACTCAATAAAAGAAACAACTGTTTTTCTCCTGTCTTTGCTAACTTATACAATAGGAAGCAATTCAAAACATATGCATATGCATACCTAAGCATGGCAAAATGATTTCTGTATGAGATTACCAGGGCTTAATGAGAATAGATGGATTAAATACGCATGTTTATTGGTGTTTTTGAGTCATTACATGATATATAAGACATAGCTTAATTGACATATGTTAAAAAGATAAAAATTCTACATAAATATAAAATGATGTTTAGAATTTAATTATTTTTTATTAATTCCTTTTCATGTTAGAGGCTTTTTAATCAAATTAATTCTGACATATAAGAGGGGGAAATCAGTAAAGATTCTAATTCAAAATTTCAAAGACATAAAAACAAATGTGACTACTTAAAATTTTAAAAAATGAGACTTACTATCCAATAACTCTACATGTTATACCATGCTTCTCTATTTACATACTGAGATACACTTAAGGAAAGACAAGAGTAAAAGAAAAACTATCCCAAGGTATCTGGAAGTATGACTGTAAAAAGGATGCCACCAACATGACTTTTTTTGAAATTTTAGGTTTTATCTGCAAAATTGAAAATCTCTTAATTTAACATACTCTTATTTTATTCTTAACATAATCTTATTTATTTTGCAGGAAAAATAATGCTTTTAACTCTTTAAATGAAATCGCCATTTCAGGAAGGTGTTATATATTTACCCTGAGTTGAATATCTGAATTATAGAAATAAAATATTACTTATCTTACATGGAGGTAGAGGATAATTATCCTGTCAATTTTCCTAGTACTCCTTCATTTCCAACCATATGCAAGTATGAAAAAAAGCTTGTCAATGAAACAAGTATAGGTTTCATGTTTCACTATTTTCTATCTGTCCGAACTTCCATAGTTTACTTAATCTCTGTGAACATCACAAGTTTCATCTAACAACTGGCTTATTTAAGAATTGTTAAAAATATTTGTAGAGTGTTTAGTTAGGTCTTAATTATAACAAGTGCTCATAAATGATAAGTGTAGTTTTATTATTTTTATTATTCTTAGTAATAGTTCAATAGTTCAACAATTCATATTGTTTTCTCTCTTTGGTAGTGGCAGTCAATACTGAAAGAGGTACAACCATGGCTAAAATTGTTGAAATATTTAAGCTTTCTTATCATTGACATCATCACCATCATTCGCTGCCCATAAATAATAACTGAACACCTGATATGTGCTTTACCTTGAGAATAACAAGATTTAAGAGATACAAGCTCTTCCCAAGTGACTTGAACTCAACATGCTCAAAATTGAATTCATGATCTTCCTCCTAAAACCTGATATTCTCCAGGGTTCCTTATCCCCATGAATCATACCATTACACAAGGCAGACACCAAGAGCTATCCAAGATTCCATCTTTTCCCTCACCCCTAATACCTAATCCATCAACAAGTCTGCTGATTTAACTCTAAACATCTATCCATCTGTGCTAGGTTGAATATTATCTCCCCGAAATTCATGTTCACCCTGAACCTATGAATGTAACCTTGATTGGAAATAGGTACTTTACAGATATAATCAAGTTAAAACCAAACTGGATTAGGGTGTGCCCTAATCCAATGACTGGTATCCTTATAAGAAGAGAGAAATTTGAACACAGACACAGTTCAAGACAGACGGAAATTGGAGGGATACAACTACAAGCCAACAAACAGCAAGGATTTCAGGCAACCACTAAAATCAAGAGGCAAGGTAGAATTCTCCCCTTTAGCCTTCAGAGAGAACATGGCACTATCAACATCTTGATTTCAACCTTCAAGCCTCCAGAACTGTAAGAGAACAAAATTTTGTAGTTTTAAGCAACCCAGTTTCCTGTATTTTGTTATGACAGACCTCAGATACTTATACGTTGTATCTTTTTCATCACCCTACTTCAGGCTATTATTATCTCACAGGTACTGCTGCAAAATCTCTCTGCCTTTACCTGTTGGAGCCTGAGGCAAAGATTAAGAACTGATGCTTAATTTTTTAGGTGCCATCCCAAGGTAGGGAGAGTAGGGACACAGAAAAATAAGTGAGAGAAAGATGAGAAGTAATGCAAAGTTATGTGTCATTATGTTGACCGCTGCATCATGATGAGCCACTAAATACACACAGCTCATTGCTCAACCACATGAAATGTTTTAAGACATAATTTGCAAAAAAAGTGCTCCAAGATATAGTCCATAGCAAGGAGAGGGAATTTATTCACTTGGCTTCTTCCTATCTCCTGTTTCTTAAATGATCAAAATGATTTCGCAATGTTAACTCAAAAATTTTAGAGTAATATTTCCTGGCCCATTTGGTGGCAACTTGAGAAGCTGGATCTCACATTCATTCCATACAAATCCAGAATTACTAGGAGCCAGACACTCCCACATAAGTGATACGTTGACCTTAGGAGATAGAACCACAGGGGGCTAAGCAGCTGCAACTGAGGTGCAGCAAGTAGCTGATGATGTGAGAGAGGATGGCACACAAAGAGGGGCACTAAGTAGTGTCAGATACACATCCTGATAGTACTTTCTACATCAGCTGATCTACAGCTGTTCCTTTATGAGCACTGCAGCAATAATACACTTTCCAGGATATCATCTGATTGGCTTAAAATTCAACAACTGACTCTCCAGTTGTTCTGAGATGATGACCTCCAGCTTTAACATGACCTACCCAGTTTGGACTCTATTGCTTCAAGCCCCTCTCATAGCCCGTCTCCTCGCTCTCTGCACTGCAACCATAGTGCTCTGCTTTCAGTGCCCCATACCTGCCATTCTGCCTTCCACCATCAAAGCTTTGCCTATGCTGCTGCCTTTGTCTGGAATGTTCTTACCTACTCTCTAATCATGCTTCACCTAGTTAATGCCTACTGTGCCCCAGATTTCTGTTCAGTTGTTGTTTCTTTAGGGAAAACTTTTTTCACCTACCTAGCCTCCTAAATTTCCTCTGTAGCATGTTCTCACAATACCGAGTACCTCCCTCTGTAGCACTTTCCAGAGATATGTCTTACATGTATTCATGTAATCTTTGACTAACTTCTAGATCCTCCAATATAATATAAGCTCTATCAGGACACAAATTTGTGTTTTTGTAGGGATGTTTTACCATCACGATAATATACCCAGAATGCAGCACTGTGCCTGGCACATGGTGGACTCGACACTCAAAAATGTTGGTGTTTGTCAAATAAATTCTTTCAAGTGTTTGAGAACTAGTTCTACAGACAAGACATATCCATAAAAAATAATATATAAAAATTTGACTTGATATTTAAGTCTTCAAGCACAAACCTAAGGCAAGAAAAGTTGTAACAGATTAGAAGAGAACATATTCCTGAGGGGTAGAGCAATTTGAGCTACCAAAAAGGAACTGAGAATGGAGCCAGAAACTGAAAAAACAATAAAATTTAGATAACCAGAGAAGAGGAGGAGTTCCATCTCTGATTAAATATGCTAGTGTTGGGTATTGTTTTTTATTTCAGCTTTTTTTCGCCTCTTTGGTCATGAACCACAAATCTGTACTTTTCCTGTGAGTGATGTAATA